>NC_089785.1:27686896-27719954 GCF_040412425.1 Macrobrachium rosenbergii
CCCAAGTTAATGTAAAAATAATCCTCCTTTTCGAGAACCTAGTCGCATAGCAGGAGGAAAGCTGTTGAGAAATGAGGAAAATGCTTTTGTTAAGAAACTGCAGTAAAATAAAATGGTTAGCAATGGCGGATACTGAGGCCTTGAATGGGGTAATATTTCCTTTGGAAATTGCTCTTTTATATAAGTTATAAATAACCTTCGTCTGTTCGTGAGGATTCCGTTGCTTATGAATTCTTCTAAATTCAGCATTCGCCCTGCAGCTGATGATAGAGCAAAAATAAAAGAGAAAACGAGAAAAAAAAAGTATTTTGAGAACGAATACTTCTAATGTTCCGGGTTTTCGCTTCCAAGATCCAGTTCATGAGAAAGAGAACTTTATGCGTTCAGCACGAAGGCTCCAGGAGAAGGACTCGTGGTTCGTGAAAGGTAGGAGTAATGGCAATGCTTAGTCTTGATTCATTCTCTCCCTTTTACTAACTTCTCTCTTTCTCCTACCCCTTTTATTCACTTTTCTCTCTTCCACTGTATAATATTTTCGTGTGTGGCCATTCTCTATCACAGAAGATAGCTTCCAGTTTCCTCCGTATTAATGTTTGCCCAAGAATTGTGATAATACTTTGGATATTCTGTTATCGTCGACATTCTGCTCAGAACTTCAGCTGGAAGATAAATAATTCCTTCTTTGTTTCGAGACCTAGTGGCCCTTAAAATCCATTTCACTGAAATCGACTAATCTGTAGGCCTATTTCATGTTACAGGAACCCCAACATCCTATAATTCTAAATTCATTGCTTCTTTATATATCAGGCCTCGATGTGATTCATTGCCACTTGCACCAGAGTATTAAGACTCGCCGCAAGCATGGTAAATTATTATTATTGTTTTCCACTAGGCAAAGGTGTCAACCAGCCTATTATTCAACCATCTTTCATCCGGGCTGTCAACCAGCATGAACGGAGCAAATGGAAAACGTCATATGATGATGCTACATTTCAGGGGATTTCAAAGTGCAGAATTCATTCGGTGTTTAAGAAGACTATTAATTAATTAAGGTTAATATCATATTTATTGTCTTTTTCACCTAGAAAATTCTTGGATTATAGAAGCAATTTTTAAAAGATAATCTTAAAGATCTACTTCTAGTTTGTAACACTGGACATCAAATGATAGAGAATCATTGACATAGATTTTGTAAGCAAAACTTTCTCTTGCTCAGTGGGGAAGACGTTTAAAGTCTTCAGGCAGGAAGACAGACAAACGTACAGACAGATAAATGGATGAATTTGGATGCTGTGACCCACTACAGGACGTCTAAAGGCTGGGGGTTAGGGGTTGTTAGTATATTGCCAGGTTGGTAAATTAGGCCAGAGCAGGCAAGGCCACGGGGGAAAGTTTGTAAGGGGACAGTCCCACCAGTTCTTCATGGTGAGATCACTGGGTTTAGTTTTTTCATTGCGTTATTGACTATTGCATTATCTGTCACCCTTTGAAATCCTGACTTTCTTCTTCTTCTTCTTCTTCTTCTTCTTCTTCTTCTTCTTCTTCTTCTTCTTCTTCTTCTTCTTCTCTGTCTCGGAACTTTGTTAAACTTGACTTTCTCTCTCTCTCTCTCTCTCTCTCTCTCTCTCTCTCTCTCTCTCTCTCTCTCTCTCTCTCTCTCTCTCTCTCTCTCTCGAAGTCTTCCTAACTTTCCTTTGGAAGGATGAAAGTTTTATCTTTTATCTTGGGAAGGCAGCCTGGTGCTTTCTCTCTCATTTAGCTTTTAAATTCTCTCTCTCTCTCTCTCTCTCTCTCTCTCTCTCTCTCTCTCTCTCTCTCTCTCTCTCTCTCTCTCTCTCTCAAAGAAAAAAAGTTTGTCATGGAAAGGCAGGGTGGTGGCTCTCTGTCAACACTGATTAGCAATTACTTCATTTCCTTTTTGCTTTTTCCTTGTCAGGGGCGTCAATTACAAGTCAGTTATAAGTATTTAGAGACTTGAGAAACTGCGCTGCCTTCTCTTGAGTCTTGTGTGAAATACAAAAGGCTTTTGGCGTCTCCCTTATATTTCTTTTCTCTCCAATTATTAGTTTTCACTCTACCTCTATCTCTATTCCCTCGTACTACTGCCTTCATCTTCCTTGTGTTAGAGAGAGAGAGAGAGAACGCAACTAACCAGAGAAATAGAAAAGTATGTGCAGTGTAATCTCCTGGAAAGCTTCAAAAATAAACACCATTAAAAGCTACTTTTAATTCCTGAGTCGTTTAACAGTTTCATCTCATTGGGAGCTTTTCCCTGGCGATGCCCTTTCCCCTCAGGGCCCTAGGGACCTTAGACTCATGGGTCCCTAGTCCCTAGCCTCAAGGGTCATCCCTTGTACCCCGAAATGGCACCGAAGTCGAGTGTCATAGAAGGACTGTCGTGCAACACGGTGTCTCCGTCCATGAAACCAAGTTTTGGCAATAACTGATTCCTCGGGTCTGTGTCGTTGTCCCTGGGAGTGTTGGAGTTGGGGGAGGGAACACAGAGTTGGAGTTGGGGGGAGTTGTGGTGGAGCATTGGAGTGGGTGGGTTAGTGTCTTGATGGATTGCTCTTCTCCTCACGGGGGCGTTTAATCACCATTACAGTAGGAAGCAGGAAGGTCATAAATAAAGCCATATCTTGAGGCATTATGAAGGATATCCTCTGTCCTTAGCTGACGAGATTCTCTCTCTCTCTCTCTCTCTCTCTCTCTCTCTCTCTCTCTCTCTCTCTCTCTCTCTCTCTCTTTCCTTTCATCTCATGAATATAGTAAAATGATATGGAAAGGCAGGGTGGTGCCTTCTCTCTCATTTAAGGCCTAAACTCTCTCTCTCTCTCTCTCTCTCTCTCTCTCTCTCTCTCTCTCTCTCTCTCTCTCTCTCTCTCTCTCACTGAAGGTTATAAGCAGCTAAGCATAATGTATAATCTTCTGGACTGTAGGAACAGAAACAGGCAGATAATTTGATCAGGAATACTTGTACCTGATATTTTTCGAGATACCAGCCAATTGTTAAACATATTCTTGATATATAATTATTGAGACTTTGAAGTCTTTGATTCCCCACAAAGCTTTGCACAACAACAGGAACTTAACAAATGAAGTCGTATATTTACAAAAAATAGAGTAAAGTTTGTTTATTAAAGTTTGTTAACTTGGAGGCATTACCACAACATCTCAGTGTAAAATAACTGTTTTACAGAAACTTCCAGAGTATATGTCATCTTCATATAATTACAGAGAAAGCTCAGAAGCTTAGCTGTTTTTATTGATGAAAATACGAAAGTCATTATCTTCATCACTGAGATCTCATTACCTTATGATATGATGATGAAGAAAGGTTTGACAATACCAAACTACAAATATTTCTTGACACAATCTTTAAATTTAAGGATATAAGGGCACCTCTGATTTAATGAATATTGTGTTAGCATTTTTCTCTTTGCTGGAAATATTGATGTATGGGGTTTTACACATCAGGAACTGACTACTGACTTTTACCAAGAAACTAGATCTCGATATTATCATTTTTGTTAATTTCTGGTCAGTTCATTTGATGAACCTTCATAACTTCAAAGTTCTTCTTTGTAGATTGTCGCCTCATATTGGAGAAAATTATCTCCAGCTTTCTTCTCTGACTGTGTGCCATTTTTAAAAGAAAACCTAGTTTTCTCACAGACCTTTTTCCCCATCTGGAGCGGTGTTATAGTTTCTCATTTCTGTTGATCTTTTCACTTGTCATGTGTGAATGACTCGCCTAAATTACAAACTCTTTCCCGAGTCACATTCACTTAGTATTTCTCCTTGAACATTTTTATTCTCTCAGCTCGTTTTAGGCTTATGGACACTTCAAGTGACATTAACTCGGGGAACCCACCCCCCTTTCTTTCGAGACATTGTAACATTAAATTCTTGCCATCTTTATTGCCACATCACTTGGCTTTATTGTTTTCTATGTAAGTTCTTTGTCCTTGTATTTTTCAAGAGTTTAATCACCAAGGATGATGTACGTGGTGTCATTCTCTTAATTTCAGGAAGGTACTTCATGTCGTTCGTAACGCGGCTAGTGTGTCCATTTTAAAACAATTGCGTGGAAACAGTTCAATCTTTTAAAGTGGAGAGTGTCTGGTTAATGTGCATTCTTCTGTAATGTAAAAATGTATCTAGTTAATGACTTCGGAGCGATGGAGTCTGGGAGTCAGGGAGTCTGGTAGAGTGGCTTCTTCGATTGCTCTTTACAGAGGAGGTCTTTCAATCATCCCACTTCGTTTGCCAATCTGTCTGTGTGTCTGTCGCGCTTACTTTGTCATCGAAACTCACTTACTTGGTACAGTGTAGTCATAACATTTGTAGATTTTCGTGAATGGAGATCAGATCCTTATAAAATGAAAATTATTTTTGGCGGTGTAATGGGAAGCTAACCTTAGTCTCCTACCCAGGGTGTGTTCAGACCCTACCTGGGAATAAAATGTCTTCATTCATTTCCTTTAGAGTTTCAAGGCTTCCAGTGGAAAGCCTTTCCAAAATATTAGGGGATAGAGAAATGAAGAGGTCACTGTGGCAACTGAGATGCTCAGAACTGGTGGATGGGACCAGTAGACTGTATAATTATGAAGGTCATCAAGATGATTATTTATTGAAGTCTTTTGTAGGAAGACTCCTAGATTTACATGATACTCTGCTTTTATTATTATTTATTATTATTATTATTATTATTATTATTATTATTATTATTATTATTATTATTATTATTATTACTGTGGTTTGAAACTGAGAAATAGGTGAACAAGGATCTGAACAAAGAACTGAAGGAGTGCATTCCTATAACTATCCTTCGCTAATCACGAAACTGATTTTCTTCTTCTCTTCGCTTTCTTCTCCACTTTTATCCTTCAGCCTGGAAGGATTTATTCTGAGAGAGCGCAGCGCTTCAAAGACAATGCAAGAAAGTCATTTTTGGTGGCAATTAAAACCTCATAAGTGCGCAGATATTAAAAGGTAATGAATGATTCATCCTCTGGGGGGAGAGAGAGAGAGAGAGAGAGAGAGAGAGAGAGAGAGAGAGAGAGAGAGAGAGAGAGAATACTTCTGGATACTTACTAAATTCATGGAAGCATGCGGAAAATGAGAGTCGCTTTGATGAAATAAAAGATAAAAAACTCATTCATCAAAACACACACACATATATATATATATATATATATATATATATATATATATATATATATATATATATATATATATATATATATATATATATCATGATACATAAATACATTTAATATGAAATTCATACTTATACAAAATTTTGTACATATCCCTGAATGGGGAAATATCATCGAAGGGGATTTATAACATGTGAAAAATTGGGACACCCATATAAGTCAATGCCTCTCTCTCCTCTGGTGTAGTTTCCCTTTTGAGAAATT
Source organism: Macrobrachium rosenbergii (assembly GCF_040412425.1). NCBI lineage: Eukaryota > Metazoa > Arthropoda > Malacostraca > Decapoda > Palaemonidae > Macrobrachium > Macrobrachium rosenbergii. Next base: position 27,692,323 of record NC_089785.1, read on the forward strand.
AGTTTTTATATTTAGGTTGGCTCTCACTATCCCATCTTGTCTAGTCAGATATTTTGGGTAGACGTCTGTTTTGATATATAACATATATGTATATATACTTTATATATATTTATATATATATATATATATATCCCATATATTTAATACTCTTAATTAAGATTCTCATATTAAAATCTCATTTTGCCTGATTCCACATTTGAAAAGTATAGTCATTTTTTGAAATTAATATGTTATAAAGTTATAAGAGAGAGAGAGAGAGTGAAAAGGAAAAGAGAGGAGAAAATTCTTTTTCTTTCCAGCTCTCTCTCCCCGATGTCAACATCGCAAGTGCAGCAACTCACGTGGGGTTGTAATTAACCCACTTGTTGAGTCACAGGCACCGTTCCTCATTCTTGCTTAAAAAAAAAAAAAAAATCTCTAATGTCAAAATCATTCATCCTGAAGTTGTAGACTCTGTATTGAAGTCATTATTTCCCCAATGAATTCCCAAAAGGTTTATTTTTTTCAAATTGTGGGATTTTTAGGTTTCGTTCAGGTCTTTTTGCTTCATTTTTCTTCAGTGGAATATTCCACGTGAACTTCATCGTGCGTTTTGCGCTTCCGAATGTCTTCCAATTCTTTACGTCTGCTGTTATTGCGCCGGGTTGGGTTCCTGGAGTATAGAATATTTGAGATATAAGATTATATATTTCAATGTTTATCATATTGGTCATCAATTAGGTGATTATTAGACAACGTAAATTGATAAATTTGAACATCTTCGTTTTTTGTATTAGAACCCCACCAGTATCATTTATTCAGTCTATTTTTTTAAATAAATTTATTATTATTATTCATCTTCTGAATCATAATATAATGATAATAATTGCCGTTATTAAAGCCTAAATTTTCTATCCTCGTCCACAAACTCCCTTTGCTTACCCCCGTCATAAATATTAAAAGTCAGTAAACCTCCCGGCGTGCACTGGTGGCCCACATTTCTTCAAAACCGTCCCCTCAGTCTCATTTTGTGCAACCCCTTTCATTTCTTTTATTGTAAAATTATTAATATTGCTCTATCTTCCATCTTTGTTTCCACCTTCGCCCATCAGTTGTTTCATAGTGCAGCTTTGAGATTTCCTCCTGTTAAGCCTTTCATTTTTTATTACTCAATTTCCCTTTCTGCGCTGAATGACCTCCCATTTTCAGGCCTTTGGCCTAAATTCTTTATATGCCTCATTCCATTCATTTTGCTTTGCACCTTTTATTCTTCTCCGAAACAAGGCTGTCATTGATTATAATAAGGAATTGCTCGATTTTGATTTCTTCTAATCAGAATAAAGTTGCTTAAAGTTAACAAAACAAAAATTGGCTGACTTGTATCTTGGGTTTCTGGCTTTTGTCATGGGCATCAAAGAGGCATTCTTGAGTTTCAGATGAATAAAGAGTTTTCAATAAAAAGTGGTCTGTCTTCATTAATGTACGTGAGGCTTGTACTTTTAATGTTTTGGTACATTAAACCCCTCATGTACCCATCTGTTCCTTTTCTTGGTATTTGGGATGAATGACACCAATGTATTTGTTCTCTTTTCAGTGGATTAGTGAGAGCATTTATCCACTTTGTTTCTCTTTATCTCTCTCTCTCTCTCTTCTCTTATCTAGGACTCTCTCTCTCTCTCTCAGCTTTCTGGGGGTCTTGATAAGGTATCATGTATGATTATTAAAACTTGAATATTTTCTTTCAGACAGGCAGATCTCAAACTTTTAATTTACACTTGATACTCCGTGTATTGATTGGACTGAGGACTGAGTCAAGTGTTCCCTTCATCTTGGGAATTAATCAAAAGGGGATTTCATTATCTCCCTTTTCTGCAGACAGATTTAATCCCTCTCATTTATGAAGTCGTCTGCTCTCTCTCTCTCTCTCTCTCTCTCTCTCTCTCTCTCTCTCTCTCTCTCTCTCTCTCTCTCTCTCTCTGTCAAGGGAATAGATATTGAAGAATATCTCTGTGTTGGATCTTAAAATTGAGGAAAACTCAGATAATGTAATGTTCTGTGCGTGGGCCTGAAATTGTCATGTACCAACTGTCAGAGAGATCAAGAATTTATAATTAGCAAAAAAATTTTTCATGGATATTTTTCCTTTTGTGTATTTAAATCCCACCCATGTTTTTGTATATAACCTGGGCCTTGTGTCTTTTTATATCTGTTTTATAAGTCTTTTAAGCAGAAAACACGAAAGATCATTTTCACAATATAAATATTAATATGCTGTGCAGACTCATAAAAGTACAAAATACCTGACCACAAGACAGTAAAATCATATTGAAATTAAAACTGACAGACCAATCGAGACGTGTACACTCCACTGATTTTGTAAAGAAGGGTCAATTTCCAGTCCAATATCTGGCTCAAAGCAGCATAACTTTTCCTCATGACGAGAGAGAGAGAGAGAGAGAGAGAGAGAGAGAGAGAGAGAGAGAGAGAGAGAGAGAGAGATCACTGCGTGTTCGATTCGTCAAGTATTTCACGTAACCAAACAAAAACCGAGTATGGTGCGCGATGAAACACAACTCTTGTTCGGTGATATTAACCTGGAAACATGTAATATTAAAATCACGAATGAAAACAGGAATAACAAAAACAATTGGTATGCAATAAAGTTTGGGGACAGTTTTCTGGTCCCCCAAACGCTTGTGCAAAGCTGAAACCCTTTCAGAATAAACGGAAGTAGAAATTGAACGAAATACGAAAAATCATCCTCGTCCGGCATGAAGGGGGTCAGGTGCCAGTTCAGGGGCAAATGACAACAGCGTTGCCAGCACCCCCCCCTCCTTTTTCCCCGTAACTAGAGCTGTCAGTGCACCTCACGGGATGCACTGTAGGCATTACTAAAGGTTCTTTGCAACATCCCTTCGTCCCTAGCTGCAACCCCTTTTAATTCCTTTTACTGAACCTCCATTCACATTATCTTTCTTCCATCTTGCTATCCACCCTTTCCTAAGAATCATTTCATAGTGCAACTTCGAGGTTTTCCTCCTGTTACACCTTTCAAACCTACCTACTCTCATTTTCCTTTCCAGCGCTGAATGACCTTATAGGCCCCAGTGCTTGGCCTTTGGCCTAAACTCTATATTCCATTCCATTCCTCCCCCCTTTCCAGAATCACGATGGCAAAGGGTTGACACTTTCCACGAATATACTTCCAGACACTACAGTTTGTCAATTGTTGTCAGATTTGAGAAATGGGATCATTTCATAAGATTTTCCAATTGTTATAATTTGACCATCCCAGGTCATTAAGGTTCTGACTAACGGATGTCACACTGGGTCAAAATAGGCCCTACTTGATAGGCGTCACATTATCTCCTCAAAACTCTGGCACCAACGTTGCCTTTTGTCTCTGGCTTCGGAAGAACCTTCTACAGCAGCAGCTGATACCTGGGTCGACGTGACTCAGAAAGCAATGGGATCGACGTCGAATTTCCCTGGTGGTGGGCAAAATTCCCCTTGGTGGTCGGGAACATTCCCTAGGTGGTTGGGAAAATTCCCCTAGGTGGTTGGGAAAATTCCCTAGGTGGTGAGGAACACCCTATAGTGCTCGCCTTTGCAGGGAGAAATAACCACCATTCTCGCCCAGATATTGGGAGGCAAATCAACGAAGTTACCCCTTATGTTAAGAAATAACTTAAATTCCACTCTTGTTTGCAGAAGAAGAGAAAATAAACCTTTTCTTAACCCTTCAGAAAGAAGGCATCTTCTGACCTTCAATTGTTTGAGTGAGGAGCAAATGCATTCTTGCTCTCTCCCCGGAATTTCTTCAGGTGTGTCGGTTTTCTCCTCTGTTCCCTCTTATTTATTTATTTATCCCCTTTTCCTATAACCTCTCTCTCTCTCTCTCTCTCTCTCTCTCTCTCTCTCTCTCTCTCTCTCTCTCTCTCTCTCTCTCTACGCCATTTATGATTGTAACACCTAAATATTTTCTTTCAGATAGGCATATCTCGTTGTACTTTCAATTTACATTTGATATCCCGAATAATGATTGGCTGACGACTTATTTAAATGTTCCTTTTATCTTTGGAATGAAATAAAAAAAGGATTTCATTATCTCCCTTCTCTGCAGACGGGTTTAATCCCTCTCTTTTACGATGTCGTCCGCTTTTAATGCTCATCCTCTCTCTCTCTCTCTCTCTCTCTCTCTCTCTCTCTCTCTCTCTCTCTCTCTCTCTCTCTCTCTCTCTCTCTCTCTCTCTCTCTGTCGAAAATATTCTGGTATACACAATTGTTCTTTGCGAATGGTCCAGTGATAGGCATTTGATTGAAGTGTCCGATCGAGAAATTTTTCCAGATAAAAACAGGTTCCAGTTGGTCTCCGAGACCTGCATTTTTTCTTTCTTTGAATATTTTCGTGATTTCGTTGTTTAGTTTTATATTTCTGTCTCCTTTTCTCCTTTTTCTTATTCTGTATGTGTTGTGAGCTTGTTGTTGCTTATTTCTTCTTTTTTCCTGTCTTTTTTTATCACTTGCATCTTTCTCATTGTATCTCCCACATCTTCCTCTGTCATATCTCCGGTTAGCATCAAGTATTGATACTAATCTTTATATCTGTTAAGTAATTACCAATTCAGATTTGGAGGGACGAATATTTCATCGCAGTTTTATTCAATTTGTTTTAAGGAATCGAATATTCCAGGAAACAGGTTGAAATGAAATTGAAAATTTCAGCAAAACGAAGATATTGCAGACATTCAATTCATATCGTTCATTTTTCCTGTTACTTCCTTCAGTCTCCGTCCTTCCTCTTCAGTCTGTCTCAGTCTCTGCTCTCGAATTCATTAAAAAAAAACCAAAGCCTTTTTATCCCCCTCCACAGACAAGGTGTTTTTTTTTTTTCCTTTCCTGACAGAAGTCAAGGTTGGACAGGGTTTTTTTCCCTGTCTGCCTGAACCCTCTCAGAAACTCCTTAATTATTCATGACGGTTTTGTTCTTTTTTTTTATCCTGAACCATGCGAGAGGCCTCTTCATCCCTTATGCATGGATTTCTTTCTTCTTCCCGTCCCATACTCCTCCTCCTCCTCCTCCTCCTCCTCCTCCTCCTCCTCCTCCTCCTCCTCCTCCTCCTCCTCATACCATTTCATTCCATTTTCCCAGGCTGTTAAAATGAGCATTCTCGTTCCACTCACTGTAAAACTGTAAAACCTTGGCTCTGTCTCCCAGGCAGCGCTGTTGAATGTTTACGCGCGCTTATAATAATGGAGAGGGGGCGGGGGAAGAGAGAGAGAGAGAGAGAGAGAGGAAGGATTCCAATGAACCTTTTGAAGATACCGTTTCAAAAGCACCTTGCTCCTTTTTTTCCAAGTCGTTTGTTGCTGACCATTATTATGTTACAGTTTTGTCGTTCGTCTGTCTGTCTGTCTGCCTAGCCTACTAGCTTCTTCTTCTTCTTCTTCTTCTTCTTCTTCTTCTTCTTCTTCAGGGTTAGAGAAGAGGAAATTGGTCCCCCGTATGGATGTTCACGGCACATAGCTACGTAAGAGGACTCCAAAGATGCAATGGTGCAAAGGTGCACTCAATCGAAGACGGACTGCAGTAAGAGGTACGATGTGCTTAGAGATAGAACCCAATCAATCATGAACTCTGTCCAAAATACTTAAACAGAATTTCAGTGTCATTACTTTTGAATTTCTTTGGAAAAATGAATATTCGAGTAACTTTATAAATAAATGATTTTTATTGAGGAAATGAAGTATATCCTCATTACACTCTGTCCTCTGATTGGTCTCTGTGATAGCAGCAATGCGCTTAAATTCTCCTTTCAGCGAATCAGGAGTAATTAAGTTTTTGCTTTAATTAGATTAATTAGCTCGTTAATATCCTCCCTCCCCCCCAATACCGCCCAGTTAATAGTCTCTCTCTCTCTCTCTCTCTCTCTCTCTCTCTGATTTTGGCTTTTCCCTCGACTTTGGCGTCCTTCTAAGAGTTTGATATGAACCAGTTATTATCTGTAATCGATACGTGTATGAAAAACAGTTATAAAAATGCTCATTGAGGATATATCAAGTACTTGGGCATTTGCACTGTTCTAAAACGAGATGAGATGGTTTAGTAGCAATGGGTATGCTTTACACTCTACATATATATATATATATATATATATATATATATATATATATATATATATATATATATATATATATATATATATATATATATATATATATATATATATATATTTATATATATATATTGTATATTTGCAGATAATCCCATGAACAACTTTTCAAAACACTGGGGTGGGGTGGGTGGGCCTTATATTGAAGCTCTATGTTGGATAATTGAACAACTTTTCAAAAGGTGGGTGGAAGGGTGACCAGAATCCAATACTTGTGAATTTTAGCGTCACCGTTCAACCTGATAGCGCAATTTCCTCTTGGTCTAAGGCAGCGTTCTGAACGATCATATTTTGACGGTGGGAATTGTCTTGCAATTGAACCAGTCATTCGTTCGTGATTGCTTTCTTTTTTTTTTTTTTTTTTTTACTAACTCTTCCTTTTCCAGATTTCAATTAAATCTGCAAAAGTTCGTTCGTCCACAACGTAACGGCCTTGGCTGGGCTGGGCGCTTTTATTTAATTTTTTTTTTTTTTGTGCATGCGCGAGAGAGAGAGTTTTCTCATTTTGTTTCGAGTGGAAATTGGAGATGTTAAGTATAGTGTTGCTACGTAAATCTGGATTCGGTTTTGCGGTGATGGTGGTTGTGATTTATAAGTTGTGCGTGTGTGTGTGTGTGTGTGTGTACAAGTAGCCACTCGCCTCATGAACGAGAGACCACCCGTCCCCGTGTGGCTTAAATCCATCGAGACTTCGCTGACCTGTGCAATGAATTATGTACCTGATAGTCAGATGACGGCATTGGGTCGCAGCCTTAAGTTGGGAGAGATGGAAATGGAAGGAAAGAGAAATTGACGAGCTTTAGCGAAGATATTCAGATTCCACACCGTCACATTATGATGAAATGAAGAATAAAAGAATGGCCTCGACGAGGTAATCCTGTGCCTCTTGGGAGGAAGCATTCATCAGAATCTCGACAGATTCCTTCTGAAGGTAAAATCGGATATTCCTGAACGGTGAGGACGGGTGCGTCATCTGATATTGTAAATTGCATCATCTGATGTTGCACATTGCGTCATCCTCTATCGCAAATCCTTCGGGAGCGACTGATTCCATCTTTGTTGAACGATAATACGGCTCTAATGAACCGGCAAATGCAATGAAGCGTCGGAAGAGAATCTTTCGGGAGCGACAGAGAGAGAGAGAGAGAGAGAGGGGCTTTGTATTGCTGATCTCTTCGACTGGTGATGAATCTTTGATGAAGCCTTCAGGATGAATGAGCTTCATTTCGTGGCTTTGTCCTGTTGCGCCTTTTCGCTTTGAGAAGGGTATTCATTAAGTTAAGGCCTCCCCCCCCCTGGAATTTGTCTCGTGCAATTTGCATCAGAGGTCATTCTGGGGTCAAATTAATTGTGGTTGTCGTGATTTGAGTTTGATGATTTGTGTGTTTCCTGTTGTGTTATGGATGAATATTTTTTTTACTAATATAAACGGGAATGTACACACGGCTGACTAATAGATACAGCATCACTCCTTTTCATCAGAGTTCACTAAATCAATGTCTTTTTTTTTTGTTGCAGCGTAACTAGCATTTCCAATATAATTGTGTTCACACTGTAGTAAACCATGTCAGAAACATGTAGACAATTTATGTACATGTCATAAACATGTTGAGAAATTATCATATACATGTCATAACCATGTGGACAACTTACTGTATAACTATCACAAACATGTTGGAAACACGTCAGACACCGTAAGTAGATGACGGACCTTTGGCAAATGCAAGATTATCTTATGAAGCCCTGGATAGTATTAACATAAAGTTGTTGACTTGTATTAAACATGTTTGTAAAATGTTTGCTATAAGTTGTCGATGTGTGTTTATTCTTCTAACATGTAAAGTAACGAGGAAAAGTTTTCATTATACATGATAAACTCAGTCTCATGTACCAACACACAGTGATTTCATTTTTCAGACAGAAATGCCTTAACTTCATCGTAAGTAATCTCTCTCTCTCTCTCTCTCTCTCTCTCTCTCTCTCTCTCTCTCTCTCTCTCTCTCTCTCTCTCTCTCTCTCTCTCTCTCTCTCTCTCTCTCTCTCTCTCCTTCCTTATTAATGAGGCTGTCTCTTGCATGGGAGAATCAACATGGCCCTGTCTGTTGTATCCAGGAAATGAAAAGTCTGATCCACTTCGACTTTCGTCCTCAAAGGCAGAGCATTATGCCGCAATAGTCACGGGTTTTCATTCTGATGTTTGTCGTAACAGGGAGCAAGCTGCTGGAGGTTCGTATGGAAAGGAAATATAATGGGGATGCGAGGAGTGATTCTATTGGGTGGTTCTGTAGAGGAGTCCTTGCTTAGTGTAGTATTTCTTTGCTTTTGTTGCTGCCTATATTTATAAATGTATGTATGTATAGGTGTATACATGTGATTTCCTTTGCTATTCTTTGAGAGCAACAATCGTCAGATTGCAATGTTGATTTTTCTTATGTTCTGAAGTGCGGTTTTCATTTCCTTTTTTTTTTCCTTTTTTTTGTCACCAGCGCTTTCATCTCTCTCTCTCTCTCTCTCTCTCTCTCTCTCTCTCTCTCTCTCTCTCTCTCTCTCTCTTTTAGAGTCTTCACTTACTTACGGTCCAAAAGCTACTATTGGTTTTATCCCCCAGTTGAAATTATCCTCACTATTGGTCCAGTAATGACATTGGGGAGTGTGAGAGGCCTTTATTAAAGTTCTGTGGCTGTTGAATTCAGGCAAAAGATTTGAGACATTGTCTCGCTGTCAGGTCAGTTTTGTATTCAGAGAAAGTGCAGTTTTATCAGTATGGCTGTGAACTGTGATGCTACCTAATGTATTCAAGGAAAATACAGCTGTATTGAATTCAGATTTAAATTTACTCATGAACAGAATTTACCTCTACGCATGGCTATCTGTTTCTATATTCGTGTCTTGTTATCAGGAATGAATGAGACAGAAACCATTTCATCGAAACTTCCTGGGAAGGTCTGACATAAACCTCTTGAATAGAGTTTTTGAAACAATCAATACCTGATCCTGAAAGGCAAGGATTTTCATATAACTTCTTGGTCAGTTCTGCAAATGACAGGAACATTCAGCCGAATAATTATTGTGGTAATATTTGCAGGAGGAAGAAGACGCAAAGATTCTGTTCACCAGAGAAGAACTTTTTGAGGAGTTCTGAAGGGATTTTGTCATTCACAGGCCCCATTTTCTTCCAGAGAATCCATTTTGGGCTTTTTTTCTCACCGGCACTGGATTCACTTCTCCCTCTTCATTTCAGCTCATTTTATTTTTATGGAATTTTCTGAAGCCTTTCTTCACTTATTTATTTATTTATTTGTTTGTTTATTCATAGAATCTAACATAAAACTTCATGTCTTCGTGATTTCTAACATAAGTTTACTAATTTCCTAAAGAATCGATCAGTTTTATGTAAAGGTTAGTAATTGCTCTCTCTCTCTCTCTCTCTCTCTCTCTCTCTCTCTCTCTCTCTCTCATAGATTCCTTCAATCACATTGGCTTCTAACCCATGTCAACTGCAACTCTACCGTGTTGAAGAGGTAAAAAGTTTCTTGTCTTCGAATACCGTCATTATACGAAGTTGCCTTGGTTATTTTGAGACAATTGTTTAATACTTTTAGGTTTGCCAGTTTCATTTTTATTCACAAAAACTATATTTAATTATTTTCTTCATTCTTAAGAGTTTATTGATCGTTTTTTGCGTGTTCATAATGTCCATGTCATCAGGGAAAGCGTCTCTGAACCAAATTGAATCGAGGCTCTAATTTCGTCCACCGGGAACTTTTTCCGAATATCCAGTTATTTTTTACTACATATTTCAGTTTTCATTGCAAATGGACCCGAAAAGTTCCTTGGGGAAAAGGGGAGGTGGGAGCCAAGCCCCAAGTTGGCTTGGGTAGTTGGATTAGGCAATTCTGAATTCTCTTGATTTTGGTGTAAGTTGTAGATTTTTGCAAATATAGGTCCTGTATCCTCTTTGTAGAGGGATTTTTTTTTGGCCATAAAGGCCTTTGGACCAGTCTCCTTTTGGAGATTTTGGTTTTTTAAATTTTGATCTTATGATCTTGGTATTCCTTTTTATCTTTATGTTGTAATTTGTCAAACTTCGTATGTTGCCTCTTTGATAATATTAAATAATTTTACCTTCCGCTTTTGTTTGTCAGTTTTTGGAGAAGTAATAAATAAATTTCTATTGAAATGTCAAGATCTCCTATTAAAAAATATCCCTACATGTTAGGTAATGGTTTTCATTTCTGTGAAATAAAGTAAAGGTCTGGCCAGTATTTGAATGGGGTACCACCAAAGAACACCTAAGACAAGCTCCTTTGAGTATGTGTTTAGGGCGAGGGACTAGATCCCTCATCCCTCAGGTTTTAAGTTAATTTTTATGTTTCATAAATTTTCTTATACTGAAGTGTAAAAAACAGATATTGTATGGCCTGTTTATCATAGGTTTTGTGCTTTATTTAGGGGAGAGAGAGAGAGAGAGAGAGAGAGAGAGAGAGAGATTCCCTTCTCCTTCCCCCTTCTTTACCTCTTCCTATGTATTAAGAAAAAATAAAAATAAGAAAGAAAAGTCTGAATAACCCTCAGCAACAAACCAATGTAAATCCATTTTTCTAACCTGGATATTCTCACAATAAATCACATATATCATTTTTCTTCATAAAAAGTTCATTTATCCCAACAGAAATCAACCCTCCCTTCCCCATCAATCTGTTCCCCATCAGATCGCCTGCAATCAGTCCCTGTTTGATGTCCTCGCTCATAAGCCAACATCAATACACTCGGCCAAGACTACGACCTCTGTCAGTGTTATTGGCAGAGAGAGAGAGAGAGCGCGCATATAATTAACTGATTGCCTTCAGCAAATTTGGTCCTCTTCCGAGGGACCCTATGGTAGTCCCTGACTGTTTATTGTCCTCGGTTGTTTCTGTTCACGTTCATTCAGTTCTAAGATCGGGACGGGCCTTGGTTTCATTTCAAGTCATTAAAGCCATGAGACTGTTGGTGACATGTTGAAGAGTGTTTGTGACATGTTGCCAGATGTTGCATACATGTTGTAAAGAGCTGCTGACATGTTGGCCAATGTTGCTGACATGTTGACAAGTGTTGTCATGTTGACAAGTGTTGTCATGTTAAAAAGTGTTGATGTCATGTTAAGAAGTGTTGATGACATGTTGAAAAGAGTAGCTGACATATAGGCAATTGTTGTTGACATGTAGGCAAATGTTGCTGACATGTAAGCAAATGTTGCTGACATGTAGGCAAATGTTGCTGACATGTTGACAAGTGTTGCAGACATGTTGAAAAGTGTTCCTGACATGTGTTGCATACATGTTGAAAAATGTTGGTGACATGTTGGCAAGTGTTGCTGACAAGTTGACAAGTGTTGCAGACATGTTGAAAAGTATTGCTGACATGTGTTGCATACATGTTGAAAAATGTTGCTGACATGATGACAAGTGATTCTGACACGTTTTCAAGTGTTGCGACATGTTGACTTGTAACATCCACAACTAATTATTGAAGTTGGGTTTCAGATTCTCCAGTTGTTTGTAAAGTTAGTCATTACTGATCGTTTATTTTGTTTATAACAAGTGCGGGGAGTCTAAGGTTGGATAGGCCAGGTAAAAAGGAAATATATAGCACAGTTGTAGGTTTTCTTAGATTTTTCTTCTCTGTTGCATTTTAATGAAGGAAACATTATGCTCTGGAGGGAAAGGTCTAAGGTCAAGATGGACTCCGATCATTTTTCGTGAGTGGTGGTCTTCTTTTAGAATTATTATTATTATGATTGAAAGAGAAACCCACAAGATTCCTGTGTATAACTTGTTTACTTGTAAATATTTACATTTTAATTGAATCTCAGTACTTTCAGGTCTTAGATTCAACTTCTTATTATTATTATTATTATTATTATTATTATTATTATTATTATTATTATTATTATTATTATTATTATTATTATTATTATTATTCTTGTCAGTTACTTTTTCAGTTCCATACTATTAGCTCTACAAGTTTTGATAATTTTAGTTTAGCAGCAGGATGGACTATCTCTCTCTCTCTCTCTCTCTCTCTCTCTCTCTCTCTCTCTCTCTCTCTCTCTCTCTCTCTCTGCTTTATAAATTTTTCCTTCTCTTTTTCAAAATTGCTGTTTTTGGGACCAGCTCTCCAAAACAAATGGGCCAGAAGTAATTTCCTTTTAGACTTCCTCAATTTCGTTTGAGCCCCATATACAACCTGGGGCTATTTTCCACGACACACTTCTCTCTCTCTCTCTCTCTCTCTCTCTCTCTCTCTCTCTCTCTCTCTCTCTCTCTCTCACCTCTGTTCATATTCTCTTTCTTCCATCTTACTTTCCACCTTCTTGTAACTATTGATTCATTTAGTGCAACTGAGAAACCACTTTTCCCTCCTGTTGCACCTTTCCAGCCTTTTACTGTCAACTTTGTTTCAACTCTGAATGACCTCTTGGGTCCCAGCTATCCTTTGGCTCACCTGGCCTCTCTCTCTCTCTCTCTCTCTCTCTCTCTCTCTCTCTCTCTCTCTCTCAAATTATCTTTTATTTAGATTATTTAAATAAATTTCTTGTCTGAGTGTGTAATGGTTTGCACGAAATTGGTGTGACCGAAATAATATCGGTTTGAAAGATGACAGATAAGCCCAAGGCCTAGAGAAGATAGGCCTTCGGGAAGGAACGCTCATTTCTTTCATAGTAAGTTTTTGTAACGAGGTTTCTCAGTAAGATTGACCTAATGCAGTCACATCATTGGCACCATTCTTTTATCTCTTAATTTCTGTCAACCTTCAGACACGGAGTTTTCGTACAAAAGCACAAAAAGGAGATAATAGATCAACTTCGATTTAGTCCCAGACGCCTCGAGAACTTTGTTGACGCTTTCTGCTGAAGAACTGAAAATATTTCCTTTCCTATTTTCTTTTTCTTTTTCTTTTTTGCCCCGTTCCCATGTGACGCTTTCCCCTTTTATTGCATTTGTGCCTGGACTGGAGAGAGAGAGAGAGAGAGAGAGAGAGAGAGAGAGAGAGGAGAGAGAGAGAGAGAGAGAAGGAGAGTTTTATTTTAAGCGCTTTGAAATGATTGTATCAGGGTTTGGGCCATTTAGAAAGGAATCCCATATTTTTTTCCGATTTCCCTTATAAATTTTTACAAAGACTTCTGTGGATGAGTGTCATTACACAAAATTATTTTTACTTAGGAAGTCTAAGTCGTATTACTTAGCTTATGCAAGTAAAGTTAGTGAAGCCATTTGATTAAATAGTATCAGTGGAAAATAAAAATTTTTGCTTATACCGTTTATGAGCCGCTGAACATGTCTCATTTTTCGCGCGAGAAACTAAGTACTTGTAGTTCCCATGGCGTCATGTTGCCTGTGGCATGTTGGTTATTATGGAATAACTTCTGCCTACCTTGTTAATTATATTTACAATAGTGTTCTAGAAAAAAAAAATCGTTCGTGCATATTGATGAATGTTTTAAGGAATAGGTCTAGTTCTCACGCATGCAGTGTAAACGCCTTCGTGGGTCTGTCTTGGGAGAACAGCGAGGCATGTTTCATGTTCATCTTTATTATTATTATTATTATTATTATTATTATTATTATTATTATTATTATTCGTAATCTCTAGATTTATCGATTTCATGCGGCTGTTATTGCTGTTGTTATATTATCGTAGTCGTTTTTGCTACATTACAAGGAAATTTCGTTTCCAAGTATGTCTGGTCGACTTTGTTTGAAATAAGACTGCGTAATCAATGCTGTTCATTCAATTTAAACCAATTCCATTACTACCACTCTCTCTCTCTCTCTCTCTCTCTCTCTCTCTCTCTCTCTCTCTCTCTCTCTCTCTCTCTGGTTGTTTAGTTTTAATCCAGTCTCTGGCTCCATCGCGTGAGAGAATTTCCTGTTAGTTCTGTAGAAAAACAACAGCCATAGAGATTGTTGCTGGGAGCAAAGTCAGCGCAAAGCTTTGAAAGCTGTTGGTCATCAGTGGTGCAACAAGAGGGGAAAGAAAGAGGGAATATTCATCAGGGTGTTCCGGCTTATAGGAATTTTTACTTTTAAATATTTCCTGACTCGTGTTTTAATTCTTCATTTATTTTTGGATTTTTCATTTATAGAATGTTGTTACGTGCATAGCATAGTGTTTCAGGAATGTGTGTTGTACGCGGGAATCTAAAACCATGGTTTATTAATAGTTTGCATTCTTAAACCATGGTCTTCTTCATATTTTTGTGTAGTCCCATTAGGGCTAGTGCTTTATCTAATAATAATTTTATTTTTGTGATTTGTAAATTACTTTTACTTCTGGAATTTTAGAAGTTTCAGTCATCAGTGGACCGGATCTTTAATGGCTGCTCGGCACTGCAAGATATACTTGTTTATTTGTTGTGTACTGAATGCGCGAGGTATTGCGTAATAAAAACAGTTAATTGTCCAGTGATAAATGCTGTACATTTTCAGTTTTAACTCCAAGAAAGAGAGAGAGAGAGAGAGAGAGAGAGAGAGAGAGAGAGAGAGAGAGAGAGATTTCCAAGGGAGAAACTTAGGTCTGCTTATCGTAGTCTAAGTTTCATAACGGCAAATTTCGGCATATTTCGCGTTCCACTGTTGTTTCCATCGACAATTTTCAGACTTCTCATCAAAAACAAGAGACGATGCGTCCAAAACGAGAGCAAATATCAGTAAAAAATCGAGAGTATGTAGACCCAGCCGTAACTTCACACCAAGGGGCCATTGACGTTGGTGGGCTGGGGGGGGCGGGTGGTGTGGGAGGGGGCCCTGGGTTGTTTGCATTGGGCCAGCTGCCGAATTAAAAGAAAAAAAAGCAAGTAAGATTATCGACAACTGTTACCCAAAGGGCTTAAGCCCCTCTGACTTCACCTCTTCTCCTGCTGCTGCTGCAACGCCACAGGTGTTGACGTCAAACTTCTCCTTGAGCGTTGGAGCTTTTTTCCAGTATATAGGAGACAAGAAGGATTCCCGAGGGGCCTTTGGACCTTCACGGGAGCTAAGGATGCCTGTTAGGAATGGCTGCTGTCATGCTGTGCTAACCTTCGGATATCCTTGAGGTTCACTCTCAGGATCCCGTAATGATTTTCCGGATGAAATGAGACTTCGCTTTTGGTGCTTAACTGATTATGTTAATATTAATTTTGTATTCTTTTATGTTTGGGAGTTTCTTTGTAGCTTCATTGGGCGTATTTATTTTGAAAAGACTAATGTATAAAGTACACCTTGGTTTAAATACAATAAGTAAGGTCATATATATTATATATATATATACATATATATATATATATATATATATATATATATATATATATATATATATATATATATATGTATATATATATATATATATATATATATATATATATATATATATATATATATATATATATATATATATATAAGAGAAATTTGAAACCCACCACACTGTGCTTGTACACAGTATTGTTTGAAAAAAATTTACCTTTGTAACAAATCATGTGTCTGACTCAAGCGGCATCGGTCTTAATGACACCAAAACCAGAAGACTGAGAATCAAATTCGAAATAGTTTAGTGTCGTCAGTGCACCTCACACAGTACACTGTAAGCATTCCTAAAGGGTGTTTGCAGCCACGTTTTTTAGCCTTTTACTTGACCTCCATTCCCTCTTCCTTCCTTCAGTCGTGCTGTTCAGCTTCTCTAACTATGACTCGGTATTGTAACTGTGAGGTTTTCTCCCAGTTCCACCTTTAGATCCTTAAGCTACTTCATCTCCTTCATTTTCTGGATCCCTTTATCTTTGCACTGCCTCCAGAGCTGAATGGCCAACAGTCCCCCCTCCCCACCCCCCATCATGCTTGGCTGGACAGCAGAATTTTCATGAAATGAATCCTGTCTTTCATCTGTGAGAGAGAAGACTGCCTTTGGTTGATGGGTTGCTGGAATGGGTGAACACTGGGTATGTGTTACTGAAGATTAAGCTGTAGCGATGCTCTTTTGTTCTCTTGCAGGAATGATAAGGCTCACAGGCTGTGGAACGAAAGGGAATGATTTCTCAGTCATTCCTCGCTACTGGAAAGAGAGGGTAGGAAGGGAGGGTGCATCCAGGCTATATTCAAAAATGTTGTCAAGACATGTCGGCAACTTATCACACACATCACAAACATGTTGAATACAAGTCGACAACTTCTTGCTAGTCTAGGCAGCATATGCCAAAGATTCGTTGTCCACTTATGCACGTTGTTGACTTGTTTTCAACATGACTGTGATATGTATGCAATAAGTTGCCAACATGTTTTACCGTAGTGTGGATGCACCCTCGTTCTCCACTTATGGTTATTGCTTGTTATCAACGTGTTTGTGACATGTATGCCATAAGTTATAAACATGTTATTATGACATGTTTTACTGCAGTGTGGAAGCTAGTGACGTATGAATGACATGTTATACTTTACCATGGATTCACCCTCGTTCTCCATTTAGAGTCGTTGACATGTTGTCAACGTGTTTGTAACAAGTGATAAGTTGCCAACATGTTTATGACGTGTTTAGCTGCAGTGCTAACACAACCTTAAAGTAGAGATGAAGAAATTGGCAACACAAACAAACTCATAATAATAATAATAATAATAATAATAATAATAATAATAATAATAATAATAATAATAATAATAACTAGACACAGTTACTTTGCCATTGTCGGTTATATTCTGCATAAAACTGGAATAGAATCGGGGACTCCATCTTTGGTGTGTACTGCATATCCCTTTGTGATCTTCTTGGCTCTACTTTACAACCTCACTCAACTGGTTACATCTCCCAGGAGCAACTCAGCTTGTGATGCGGGAACATTGCCTTCTTTTCGTGTTTGTGTGTTGCTTGTTTTTGTATGTTTGTATGTGTAGGAGAGTGAAGGTGCTTTCTCTTATCATGGTTTTTGCACATACACACACAACACACACATATACATATACATATACATAATATACTATATATATATATATATATATATATATATATATATATATATATGTATGTATGTATATATATATATACATATATATATGTTTCTATTGAAATTCCCTCTTTCATTTCGTAAGAGAGTAAGAAGTAGCTCGAGTTGCATTTAATGAAGAAGTAATGTTACATACTCTTCCTTGACAATATTTCCTGTATTGCAAAATATTGCAGAATAACTCCTAAATTATTGTTTAATCTATGTTAAAAGGCTTAGAACTGAAGCATCAGTTTTAATAAGAAGGATTTTCAGAGACGCATAAAAATGTTTCCGTTGAGTTCCTCAGCCTCAGAAGTTATAACTTTTATAACGAATCTTATTGCCGTCTGCTACATATTACACGCTGTTATTATTATAATTAAAGTCGAACATTCTCGTAGTCTTCTTGAAGAATATTGATGTTGTGTCACCTCTTTTATTATTATTATTATTATTATTATTATTATTATTATTATTATTATTATTAATAGATGTTGGTCACCAAGTCATTTTTTTTTGCCTGTTAACGCGAAATCTCTCTCTCTCTCTCTCTCTCTCTCTCTCTCTCTCTATTATGTATAGTAAATAGCCTCTGTAAGTAAAAAAGAAATAACTGTTTGTATTGTAATGAAAATACAAGGCCTAAGCCGTTGATATTTATCAAGCCTATTTAAAAGTGATTCTCTCTCTCTCTCTCTCTCTCTCTCTCTCTCTCTCTCTCTCATGAAATTATGAGGCGCTGTTACATGTCACGAAACATACCAACACATACACACTTACGTACTAAAAGGAATTATTTTTGGTGTCACTTTCAGATGTTAGCATTAAAGAATCACTGATTAGATTTAAAAGAATTCAGCTGACGAAAAATGCAGTAGGAGCTTTCAGTTCGAAATTGCTAAAGGTAGTTATTGTAATTTATGCCACCAACATTTAGGGCAATGTTCAGGAGGTAATTAATGGCAATTGCTATTTCCATTTCACGATAAAATTAGATCGTTTTGTACAGAATCTGCTTCGTATTTTTGCATCAGTTGTGGAGTTGATTTTACGAATGTATACACACACACACACACTGTACAGTATATTGTATATATTTATATATATATATATATATATATATATATATATATATATATATATATATATTATATACATATATATAACACGGACATATATTATATATATGTCTGTATATATATATATATATATATATATATATATATATATATATATATATATATATTGTCATTTCATTTCCAAGTGATCAAGCACCTAGTTATTACACAAATAATAATAATAATACCAAAAGTTACCTCACATCGACCAGATACTTGAAACCTCATAACAAAGTGCGACTGAATCACTAAAGGTACAATGATCCCATAAACTTACTTATCACTTGAGAAAATTAATGTAACTTTATCAAGTTATGGATGAGGCAACAATTATTAAGTTATATCCAGACTAGTGGAATATGGGTTTCACTTCAACCAGCATTGTAACTGTCTCTCTGGTTCTATTTTACCTAGATAAGTCTCAGGTGAACAAACAGATACATCACTTACCTTGTACACATTCATTAATGTCTCTAATTACTGGTGGTCCAAGTGAAATGCTATGTTTTAAAAACTTTAAACAAATGTTTATTTCTAAGTTCAAAAGTTATATGTAAAGTTCACAGTCTCAAAAGATTTACCATTAATTGACAACAGTGTAAGATTTAAGTATTTCTTAATCAAGTTTAATTCACAAAAACTTTAATTTATTAAGAAAGCAATTTGGTTTGGTAAGAATCAAACTATTAACTATCACTCAAGTGCTAAGTATATACCTGATTAACCATTACTAAGAGTCACCAAAATATTACTGACTGGAATCCACATATTCTCCAAAATCTCAATAACATGTAGGCACTAACAAAATGTTAAGAAATCACCAGCAAAACACAGTAACGATAAAATTATAATAATGTGATAGCACAGACATATAAGAATGCAATATGCAAAAAATGGAAATATACCAATCACCAAAAATGTGCCTAAAGAATATATCAATCTTTAGAAAACAATGTTAAGGCACTAAGACTTATTCCAAATAATAATTCTCTTTTACCAAGAATATCACTTTAAGTCTTAACAATAACAAACTCAGTAATCACCACATTACCTTTTGTAATTATTACACTATTACACATCTCCTCAACACTTGCACAAAATAATATTCCTGATCACCTTCTACAAAATTAACACACTCCTGGGGTAAGTTTAACAAAGCTTTTACAACCAGAAACCCTTCTGTTGTTTCCCTTATATGTAATGGGATTATAGAGAGAGAGAGAGAGAGAGAGAGAGAGAGAGAGAGAGAGAGAGAGAGAGAGAGATGCTTCTCTGAGGGGTCTTTCTGGCAGACTACTGGTCTTTAGAAACAGCACTGCACTTTTAACTCTCCAACAGGCCCTTTCAGAATACTCAAGAATACACATAGGATATTCACAGAACACCTAATTCCTTATTCTACAGAATACATGTGTATGAATACACACACACGCTGAAACTACCCTTATCTACATGATGGACATTTCCTGTTCAGGGCTAAGCAGAAAAACATATTTTACCAAATTCTTGGGAGCCTTATGCAGCTGAGCAAACAATGGAAAGCGCTTTTAGACCTTTCTCAAATCCATTTATCTCACTGTTCTTCATTCTCTTTTCTCAGATTACGAACAGAATAGGGCACAGACACAGCTAATAACCACATGTTAATAGACATAGAGAACAAACATATAATAATGAAGAACTAATGCCGATTGGGTGACAGCTCATCACGATAACATAAGAGAATTCTTTTTCCTCAGTGTGAGTTACAAGACACCTGTGCAAATATGGAAGCGATAAACTCTTTCCTCTCTCTCCGCAAGCAGGATGTGGTGACCTGATAAGAATTTCACAATACAACTTCAAACATTTAACAAAGGGAAAAAATATTCCATAGTACTGTATTATCTTTACATGATATATAACTTATCTGCAAGAAAAAGACATTTTAAAATCATTGTCTTCACAACAAATGACGAATCTGTAAGCAAAACATCAAAATTTTCACAGAGACACTTTAATAAACACTTATAAAATGGTTATACATATTATAACACCTTATAATATATATATATATATATATATATATATATATATATATATATATATATGTATATACATACATACATATATACATACACACATACACACTATTCATTCCTCCGCTGGGGACTTCTAAATAACAGGAGAATGAAAAGAATCAAAAGCACGAGAGAGAGAGAGAGAGAGAGAGAGAGAGAGAGAGAGAGAGAGAGAGAGAGAGAGAGAAAGTGGGGGGGGAAGCAATTAAGAGTAGACAGTTATTTATTGTTAGTGCATTTCCATCTTTTTTTCGGCAATTTTTCATAAATTCCACATATAATTAATCCCAGTCCTTTTAAAATTCGAGGGTACCAAGCATTAATTTAATAAACACTAATATTGAAGCTCTTCTTTTGCAGTTAGAGGAGCAATAACCTTCTCCAATGAGCTCCTGTAAAATTCAACATATCTCCTCATTTTCGCACGGAACAGTTCTTAGGCGACCGTAACATGTGGGGAGAACGGGAGAGCGGTTGATTATTCACTGAGAAAGTTGAAGAAATAGAAAGTTGGAGGTTTGTCGTTTTAAGGAAAGAAAAAGAAAAAAAAAAGTTTATGATCGAAAATTACACAATTTTTCTTGTTGCTGTACTTTCTGGGGCCAATGAATGCTATATGATTCTTTCCTTATGTGAGAATGACATAAAGAATGAAGTACTGTAGCATAAATGAGAGAGAAGCAGGTAAAGTATAATTCGGGGACATTGATACCATTCATAAAGAATGTTATTACCCACCAACTGAGGACTGGTCCTCGTCATGTACGAGTTAAAATGGCATCATTGTGACTTTTATTAGTCTTGTGATTAATTAGATGTGTAATAATATTAAGATTTTGTTTTCACAAGTAATGTATTTGCTCATTACATGCTTTCTTTACCAATTTATAGTCGTCTTTTTATTGTCAGCCATAATATCATTAATTAGAAATCATTTAGTAACTATAGTAAGGTGGTCAGGTATAGTTTTATCAGTTACTCTCAGTTAAAGTTGAGAAATAAATAAATATTCATATTATTTCATTTTAATCTTTTCTTTTTGACATTTTTATCTTAAAACTATGAGTCCTTTCTTTTGCATGTTATTTATCAGGGCTAAGGACAACAGAGAGAGAGAGAGAGAGAGAGAGAGAGAGAGAGAGAGAGAGAGAGAGAGAGAGAGAGAGATCTTATAATCATCATATTATTTTAATGACTGGTTTGTGGGTGATAGGGCACCAGATCAAACGTCTCCCCCTTCCCCCGCCCCTCCCTTCCATCCCTCCCCCTTAATTGATTATGATGAGGAGTGAATCTCGAATTTAATTGTGACCTCCCAACGTCGCCATTGATCATGAATGAGGGACTCATTATCATTCCAGATCTTATCTGGATGGCGCCTTTGGGTGATGGGCCTCTAATTCTCCCTCACTCTCTCTCTCCAGCCTCTGCTTTCCTTCTACAGTTGATTAATTCTCTCAGTCAATGATAAAAGGAAGTGATATTGCGTCGTTGTTCGACGAAGATCCGTTCATTCATTATTTCCAGATTACGATTTACTACTACTACTACTGCTACTGCTACTGTTATTGCTATTGCTACTATTCAGATTTACTGTGGAATATCTCCAGGTTTCACCTTCTCTGTATCTTTATCTTGCTGTCCAACCACTCCAACTCTCTCTTTTCACTGTCTAAAGCGCTGAATGGCCCATAGTGGCCCAGCTTGGCTTTATAGCAAAAATTTTGTAAATAATATTTCTCTCTCTCTCTCTCTCTCTCTCTCTCTCTCTCTCTCTCTCTCTCTCTCTCTCTCTCTACAGTAAGCTGTAGATCCCGTTGCTAGGTACTTAACTCTCTCTCTCTCTCTCTCTCTCTCTCTCTCTCTCTGTGCTCTGCTTTTTATAATGAGACTACTGAAATATATGTTTTTAGGTCTTAAAGAAGATTATACTTTGATCATTTAAGTGTAAGAAAGGTATTTATTATTATTATTATTATTATTATTATTATTATTATTATTATTATTATTATTATTATTATTTCATTTATTTACTTATTTTTTTATTTATTTATTTATTTATTTTTGTTTTTGGTCTATCACAGTCATCCTATTCGACTGGGTGGTTTTTAGTGTGGGGTTCTGGGTTGCATCCTGCCTCCTTAGGAGTCCGTCACTTTTCTCAGTATGTGCGCTGTTTCTAGTAGCACACTTTTTTGCATGAGTCCTGGGACTATTTCGACATCTAGTATTCCCAGATTCATTATTATTATTATTATTATTATTATTATTATTATTTATTATTATTAAAGTTAATTGGCCTTGTTATTTTGAAAGATCTTATCAAGATTGCGGCCCTTCGAAATTAAATAGTGGAAGCAACTTTAACAGATATAAAAAGGAGATTCAACAGATTTTAAAAAGAAATTGAATAAACGGGAAAATAAAAAAATAACTAATTTCCTAGTGTATCCTTAACATGTGATTAAACCACCATTGCTGTAGCCTACTCCCCTTTCTCTCCCACTGCACTGTGCCATCTCTCTCTCTCTCTCTCTCTCTCTCTCTCTCTCTCTCTCTCTCTTTCCCCTTGTAACTCGTAAATCGAAAACCCCTCCCCTCACCATGAACCCCTCTCCTCTCCTCCCTACCTACAAATCTGCACCTCCCACCCAATACCCCCTCCTAATCTTGCACCTGTCTCTCTTTTCATTGTCATCACTTATTTACGAGAGATGCTAGAGAGAGCTGCCCTCTACTGACCCTTGACCTCTGACCCATGACCTGTAACCTCTTACCCTTGACCTGTGAGCTCTGACTCCCTGACTTGTGGCCTCTGACTCCTGACCTGTGACGTCTGATCCCTAACCCATGACCTCTGACCATTGACTTGTGACCTTTGACCTGTGACCCCTTGATCAGTGACCCCTTACCTATGCCATCTGACCTGTGTCCTCTGACTTTACCCTCTGACCTATGACCTCTGACCCCGACCTATAACCTTTGACCTGTGACCCATGACCTCTGACGCGTATCATGTGACCCCAGACCCGTGACCTGAGGAGACTTTTTCGAAGTTTTTGTGCGTGAGAGAGAGTGAATTCCTGGCCTGATGGTGACGGTGATGAAGGTGAAGAGGGGAAGATAATGATGGAATTGACAATGGACAAGAGAGAGAGAGAGAGAGAGAGAGAGAGAGAGAGAGAGAGAGAGAGAGAGAGAGAGAGAGTAATGACGGAATGGGGAGAACAGTAAACATGTTTTCTTTTCCTTATTTATGGATTTGTCTCAAGAAGGGCTGAGGTGGGAGTCAGCACATGGTCTTTCGTATGGGAGTTTAATGTCGTGTTTCTTTCTTTTCTACAGATAATTCTGCTGTTTTATATTTTTACGGGGTTATTTACTAAGAGAGAGAGGGAGAGAGAGAGATTCAAACTGAAGTTTCCACAAAGCAGCGAAACAACAACTGTCAAAATCAGTGACGCTTCATCAGAATCTTATTATTGAGGTAATTAATTCAGACTTAACACTCGGTGGGAGGGAGGGTTCGGTTAATAAGTTCTGATAATAAATTCTGTCAATAAATCTTGTAAATAAATTCTGTCAGTAAATTCTAATAATAAATTCGGTCAGTAAATTCTGGCAGTAAATTGTCAATAAATTTTGATAATAAATTCTGATAATAAATTGTCAGTAAATTGTCAGTAAACTCTGGTAATAAAATCTGTCAATAAATTCTATCAATAAACTCTGATAATAAATTCTGTCAGTAAATTCTGATAATAATTTGTCAGTAAATTCTGATAATAGATTATGTCAGTAAATTGTCAGCAAATTCTAGCAGTAAATTCTGTCATTAAGTTCTGGTAATAAATTCTGTCACATTCGTATAATAAATTCTGTCAATAAATTCTAGAAGGGGGAAATGTATTTTGAACGTAAATTTGTGTGCTATTGCTATTGACTTTAAGTGAAAACAAAAGCCCAAACTCCATTTCTGTGCTCATCGAATCTGTCACCGTGACAACATTTTGCTATGCGAGATTTATCTCCCCCAATTTCTTCATCGAATTCGCCGAAGTGTTGTGCGCGTGCGCCGGATACAAACAGCGAAATGATATCTATTCGAGATGGATAAAATTTGCAGATATCTTGAATATTAGTAACATTCAGTAATTAGATCTAGATATATATTAATGCTCATTGCATACCTGCCCCAATTTGCGATGTTTTATTTTTTTTATTAATTAATTTGAATATGTGTCGAAACCACTAGGTTTTTAGTTTATTCATCAGATAAATTACCTGTTCCATTACTCTGCCTCCTTGTTGTGATTTAGGGCCGTAAATTTATTCATTCCTCATAAACAAACACTTTTTTTTTACTAATCTTTTCTTCGTATTGTTCATCAGGAAGGGAAAAGTCAGTGTGTGACAGAGTACTTCATCGAGGCCCTCCCGACGAGGTACTCATTTAGACAGAGCGGTGAACCTCACGTCTAATTTCTGTCTCCTCCCTTTCTCTCTCTTTCTCCAGTCTTGCTGCAACCCGCAGCAGTCGTTTAACGGGTAGGTGCATCATTCACTACTGAGGTCAGCAGAGGCACATTAGATTTTTAGGGAACCCGTCTATCGCCCCCCCTCCCCCCCCTGGTCCTGCTCAGGAATCGAACATGTGTTTAATAGTTGTGAACTAGACGCAATCAACAGGCTACGAGGCTAGAAAGAGAGAGAGAGAGAGAGAGAGAGAGAGAGAGAGAGAGAGAGAGAGGCTGGTGCTCACTTTTAGTTACAGCTGAATGTCAGTTTTGGTTAAATAACTCCTTGGCACTTCTTTGCTTTGTGGGTCACCTTTTTTGGGGGAGGGCCCTCTTTTTCCCCTCCCTCCCCTACCTCCTCCCTTCCCTTACAAGGTAACGGGTGTCATAACAATCTTCCCAAGTGTCAGTCTCCATTCTGAGGCCTTCCTTGTCACTTCATTTCCTTTGGTCTCATTCTGTCAAGAGTCGACATTCCCTTTATGCTCGTTTTCTGTTCATTTTTTTTTTATTTCAATGAAACGGCTGAGAGGATCATTAGCTCCTAGGGTTTGTCAGCTTAATGAGGCTTTTGATCATTATATGGTAGCATTTTGTTTGCAGATTTTTTCAGTCTCTCTCTCTCTCTCTCTCTCTCTCTCTCTCTCTCTCTCTCTCTCTCTCTCTCTCTCTCTGTGAAGTTTTGACCAGCGTTTCTCTTCGTCTTTGAAAGGTAAATTTTTAGCACCAGATTAAAAAGGACGTGTTATCTCCCCTTCTTAATATTCAATGACGTAATTCTCTCTCTCTCTCTCTCTCTCTCTCTCTCTCTCTCTCTCTCTCTCTCTCTCTCTCTCTCTCTCTTAGTCGATCTGTCATCTTGCATAAAACTGATTCATGTGTACCCTTCAGAGAGAGAGAATTAGCTGTTCATGAAATATATCCCTCGTTCGCATGAGAACAGATGATTATTTTGGTATCCTAAGAGAGACGAATTGCAATATACCTGGGCTATGATTAGGGAGCAAAAGCTAATATATGTAGAAGGGAATTCTCAGAGTGATGAAAGACAATATATCTGGGAATCCTCATCCTAAAACAGAATAGGGAAAGCAATTTTAGATTCTTAAACTCTGTTGTGTGTCTGACCTAATTAGCCTGTCTGCCTTCAGAAGAAATAAATAAATAAATATATAGATTTAAATGCCACTCGAACTTCTGTCTATCCGTCTGCCAGAAATGGCCATGACTATAAACGAGAATCCTTCAGATTCGCCAATATTTCTGCTTCAAGGCGAGGGGAGGGGGCGGTGTGGGTTAGGGAGGGGATGGTAGGAGGGTGGGAGGGATAAGGGGGCTTGGGGAGGGGGGAGAGTTTTAATAAAATCCAATATGGAAGGCGGTGGACATGCTGTCAGCAGTTTCAGATGAGGGGTCGGGTTTTATTGCTGACAGCAACGAGGCACCCAGGAGCAGCTCCGTCTGTTTTAGCAGCCGTGTGGAAGGGACGGCTTCAGCCTCCAAGTGGAACGGAAACGCCTCAATATTTTGGGAGACAGTCATGGATTGCGCGAGGAAGCGGGTTCTCTTGGGACTTGTTGGTTGGGGTGCGGTGTCCCGGAAAAACAGGGGTTGGTCCCTGGAAAAAACTGGGTGGGTCCTAAAAAGAAGGGGTGGGTCCTGGAAAAGGAAGAGTAGGCCCTGGAAAAAGAGGGATGGGTCCTGTAAAAGAAGGGGTAGGTCATGGAAAAGAGGGGATGGGTCCTGGAAAAGGAGAGGTGGGTCCTAAAAGAGGCGGGGTGGTATTGGACAAGGAGGGGTGTATTATGGAAAAGAAGGGGTGTGTCCTGGAAAAAGAGGGGTTAGTCCCGGAATAGCGGGAGTGGGTTCTAGAAAAGGATGTGTAGGTCCCTGGAAAAGGAGGGATGTTTCCTGAAAAAGGAGGGATGAGTCCTGGAAAAGGAGGGGTGAATCCTGGAAAAGCAGGGGTTTGTACTGGAAAAGGAGGGGTGGGTCCTGGAAAAGATGGACTGCCAGCTTTTTACAGACTTGTATAGACTCAGAGAACTTCCACACTACAGTAGAAATGTCATGAATATGTCTGTAACTTTCTGCATACACATCACAAACATGTTGAATACAAGTCGCCGACATACTTGTAGCCCTAACCAGTGCTTCATATGATTATCCAACATTTGCCAAAGTTAGTTCTCCACTTGGGGTCACTGATTGAAATTTTTGAAATTAGCTACAAAGTCCATTAGGTCAGAGGTCTGTCTGAGGAGTCAAGCTAATGTCGGCCACGAGAAAATAATGGCCATTATGAGTGGCGGCCATTTGCCACTGAAAGTGGCCCACAGTGGCCCAGTCTTTTCTCCTCTCCCCTCTTCCATTCATCTCAGTGACAACAAACTTAAAGTAATTTGAAATAAGTCTTTTACGTCTAATAGCTCCTTTCCAAAGTGCGTCCACTTGCGTAGATCTCACATTTCGTCTATTATTTGAAAGTTGTTCTACTTACGAATCTCCTCCAACACGACCGCCTCCTGTTTCCCGTTCCTTCCTCGCCCTCCTGATCCTCCTAAAGCCTTGTGGTGGCCCTCAATGGCCCCAGAGGGCCCATAACGGCCTTCTTATTCGACGCCTTCCGCCATAGTGTTTTCGGAGGAAAGCCACCGAGGATTTCTTGGGCTCTTTCTCAGGGGAAGTGAATCAGAATTTCTTATGTCTGAGGCAGATGCTCTGCGAATGTTTATAGACTGTGTTTGTTTGTTTGTTTGTTTGTGCATGGCTGCTGAGTGGAAGAAGGT
>NC_089785.1:27727954-27770454 GCF_040412425.1 Macrobrachium rosenbergii
ACGCCACATGCACGCCTTGTACGAGTTTCTCTCTCTCTCTCTCTCTCTCTCTCTCTCTCTCTCTCTCTCTCTCTCTCTCTCTCTCCCGAACACAAAGCCTTGATAAATTTCGTAGACGACAAACACCTTTAGAAACATCAATCTCCATTTCTTGCTCTTGGCGTGAGTCCATAATCCCAAGGGGCCTCCCCTCAGACGTCGTGTCAGTTATGACACCCGAAATCTTTCATCAGGTGTCGTATCTGGCACTAGTGGCGGCGCTTGTGACACGGATGTGCCAAAGGCACTTGAGTGGATTCCCTTGAAGAGATGATGTGGGTTTTCATCACAGCAGGATTTTATCATCGATATATTCGGGAGAGGGAAAAAGAGCGTTCGTTGTCTTCAGAGGAGAGATTTGTGATTCATTATTAATTTATGAGTAAAACCCAGTTTCTCTGGTAATAACGTCTCATTGTGACCCATGTTGCTGCTCGCACCTAACCCTTACACGTGTCTGTTTTGTGCAGGAGAGAGAGAGAGAGAGTTCCTATTTCCGTCCTACGTCTTATTTCCTGTCTATTGGACATTTTAAAAAGTTTCAGGGCAGATGTTGTTTGTTATGCCCGCAGGTACATAATTCCTGCGCCTTCTCTCTCTCTCTCTCTCTCTCTCTCTCTCTCTCTCTCTCTCTCTCTCTCTCTCTCTCTCTCTCTCTCTCTCTCTCTCCAGGCGATGTCTTCCCAAGTTAATGAAAAAGTAATCCTCCTTTTCGAGAACCTAGTCGCATATCAGGAGGAAAGCTGTTGAGAAATGAGTAAAATGCTTTTGTTAAGAAACTGCTATAAAATGGTTAGCAATGGCGGATACTGAGGCCTTGAATGGGGTAATATTTCCTTTGGAAATTGCTCTTTTTATATAAGTTATAAATAACCTTCGTCTGTTCGTGAGGATTCCGTTCCTTATGAATTCCTCGAAATTCAGCTATTCGCCCTGCAGCTGATGATAGAGCAAAAAATAAAAAGAGAAAAGAGAAAAAAAAACAGTATTTTGAGAACGAATACTTCTAATGTTCCGGGTTTTCGCTTTCGAGATCCAGTTCATGAGAAAGAGAACTTTATGCGTTCAGCACGAAGGCTCCAGGAGAAGGACTCGTGGTTCGTGAAAGGTAGGAGTAATGGCAATGCTTAGTCTTGATTCATTCTCTCCCTTTTACTAACTTCTCTCTTTCTCCTACCCCTTTTATTCACTTTTCTCTCTTCCTCTGTATAATATTTTCGTGTGTGGCCATTCTCTGCCACAGAAGATAGCTTCCAGTTTCCTCCGTATTAATGTTTGCCCAAGAATTGTGATAATACTTTGGATATTCTGTTATCGTCGACATTCTGCTCAGAACTTCAGCTGGAAGATAAATAATTCCTTCTTTGTTTCGAGACCTAGTGGCCCTTAAAATCTCTCTCTCTCTCTCTCTCTCTCTCTCTCTCTCTCTCTCTCTCTCTCTCTCTCTCTCTCTCTCTGTCAAGGGAATAGATATTGAGGAATATCTCTGTGTTGGATCTTAAAATTGAGGAAAACTCAGATAATGTAATGTTCTGTGCGTGGGCCTGAAATTGTCATGCACAAACTGTCAGAGAGATCAAGAATTTATAATTAGCAAAAAACTTTTTCATGGATATTTTTCCTTTTGTGTGTTTAAATCCCACCCATGTTTTTGTATATAACCTGGGCCTTGTGTCTCTTTATATCTGTTTTATAGGTCTCCAGTAAGCAGAAAACACGAAAGAGCATTTTCACTATATAAATATTAATATGCTGTGCAGACTCATAAAAGTATAAAATACCTGAACACAAGGCAGTAAAATCATATTGAAATTAAAACTGACAGACCAATCAAGACGTTAACACCACTGATTTTGCAAAGAAGGGCAAATTTCCAGTCCAATATCTGGCTCAAAGCATCATAACTTTTCCTCATGACGAGAGAGAGAGAGAGAGAGAGAGAGAGAGAGAGAGAGAGAGAGAAATCACTGCGTGTTCGATTCGTCAAGTATTTCACGTAACCAAACAAAACCCGAGTATGGTGCGGGATGAAAAACAACCCCTGTTCGCTGATATCAACCTGGAAACATATAATATTAAAATCACGAATGAAAACAGGAATAACAAAAACAATTGGTATGCAATAAAAGTTTGGGGACAATTTGCTGGCCCCCAAACACTTGTGCAAAGCTAAAACCCTTTCAGAATAAACGGAAGTAGAAATTGAACGAAATACGGAAAATCATTCTCGTCCGACATGAAGGGGGTCAGGTGCCAGTTCAGGGGCAAATGACAACAGCGTTGCCAGCACCCCGCCCCCTCCTTTTTCCCCGTAGGGGGTAGAGCCGTCAGTGCACCTCACGGGATGCACTGTAGGCATTACTAAAGGTTCTTTGCAACATCCCTTCGTCCCCTAGCTGCAACCCCTTTCATTCCTTTTACTGTACATCCATTCATATTATCTTTCTTCCATCTTGCTATCCACCCTTTCCTAAGAATCATTTCATAGTGCAACTGCGAGGTTTTCCTCCTGTTACACCTTTCAAACCTACCTACTCTCATTTTCCTTTCCATCGCTGAAGGACCTTATAGGCCCCAGTGCTTGGCCTTTGGCCTAAACTCTATATTCCATTCCATTCCTCCCCCCTTTCCAGAATCACGATGGCAAAGGGTTGACACGTTCCACGAATATACTTCCAGACACTACAGTTTGTCAATTGTTGTCAGATTTGAGAAATGGGGTCATTTCATAAGATTTTCCAATTGTTATAATTTGACCATCCCAGGTCATTAAGGTTCTGGCTAACGGATGTCACACTGGGTCAAAATAGGCCCTGCTTGATAGGCGTCACATTATCTCCCCAAAACTCTGGAACCAACGTTACCTTTTGTCTCTGGCTTCGGAAGAAC
The DNA here is from genome assembly GCF_040412425.1 of Macrobrachium rosenbergii. NCBI lineage: Eukaryota > Metazoa > Arthropoda > Malacostraca > Decapoda > Palaemonidae > Macrobrachium > Macrobrachium rosenbergii. The sequence continues at coordinate 27,730,883 of NC_089785.1, forward strand.
CTTCTACAGCAGCAGCTGATACCTGGATCGACGTGGCTAAGAAAGCAATGGGATCGACGTCGAATTTCCTTGGTGGTGGACAAAATTCCCCTAGGTGGTTGGGAAAATTCCCTAGGTGGTTGGGAAAATTTCCCTATTTGGTTGGGAAAATTCCCCTAGGTGGTTGGGAAAATTCCCTAGGTGGTGAGGAACACCCTATAGTGCTCGCCTTTGCAGGGAGAAATAACCAGCATTCTCGCCCAGATATTGGGAGGCAAATCAACGAAGTTACCCCTTATGTTAAGAAATAACTTAAAATCCACTCTCGTTTGCAGAAGAAGAGAAAATAAACCTTTTCTTAACCCTTCAGAAAGAAGGCATCTTCTGACCTTCAATTGTTTAAGTGAGGAGCAAATGCATTCTTGCTCTCTCCCCGGAATTTCAGGTGTGTCGGTTTTCTCTTCTGTTCCCTCTTATTTATTTATTTATCCCCTTTTCCTGTAACTCTCTCTCTCTCTCTCTCTCTCTCTCTCTCTCTCTCTCTCTCTCTCTCTCTCTCTCTCTCTCTCTCTACGCCATTTATGATTATGTAACACCTAAATATTTTCTTTCAGATAGGCATATCTCGTTGTACTTTCAATTTACATTTGATATCCCGAATAATGATTGGCTGACGACTTATATAAATGTTCCTTTTATCTTTGGAATGAAATAAAAAAAGGATTTCATTGTCTCTTTCTCTGCAGACGGGTTTAATCCTTCTCTTTTACTATGTCGTCCGCTTTTAATGCTCATCCTCTCTCTCTCTCTCTCTCTCTCTCTCTGTCGAAAATATTCTGGGATACACAATTGTTCTTTGCGAATGGTCCAGTGATAGGCATTTGATTGAAGTGTCCGATCGAGAAATTTTTCCAGATAAAACCAAGTTCCTGTTGGTCTCCGAGACCTGCATTTTTTCTTTCTTTGAATATTTTCGTGATTTCGTTGTTTAGTTTTATATTTCTGTCTCCTATTCTCCTTTTTCTTATTCTGCATGTGCTGTGAGCTTGCTGTTGCTTATTTCTTCTTTTTTCCTGTCTTTTTTTATCACTTGCATCTTTCTCATTGTATCTCCCACATCTTCCTCTGTCATATCTCCGGTTAGCATCAAGTATTGATACTAATCTTTATATCTGTTAAGTAATTATCAATTCAGATTTGGAGGGACGAATATTTCATCGCAGTTTTATTCAATTTGTTTTAAGGAATCGAATATTCCAGGAAACAGGTTAAAATGAAATTGAAAATTTCAGCAAAACGAAGATATTGCAGACATTCAATTCATATCGTTCATTTTTCCTGTTACTTCCTTCAGTCTCCGTCCTTCCTCTTCAGTCTGTCTCAGTCTCTGCTCTCGAATTCATTTAAAAAAAAACCAAAGCCTTTTATCCCCTCCACAGACAAGGTGTTTTTTTTTTTTCCTTTCCTGACAGAAGACAAGGTTGGACAGGGTTTTTTTCCCTGTCTGCCTGAACCCTCTCAGAAACTCCTTAATTATTCATGACGGTTTTGTCTTTTTTTTTTATCCTGAACTATGCGAGAGGCCTCTTCATCCCTCATGCATGGATTTCTTTCTTCTTCCCGTCCCATCCTCCTCCTCCTCCTCCTCCTCCCTATACCATTTCATTCCATTTTCCCAGGCTGTTAAAATGAGCATTCTTGTTTCACTCACTGTAAAACCTTGGCTCTGTCTCCCAGGCAGCGCTGTTGAATGTTTACGCGCTCTTATAATAGAGAGAGAGAGAGAGAGGGGGGGGGGGGATTCCAATGAACCTTTTGAAGATGCCGTTTCAAAAGCACCTTGCTCCTTTTTTTCCAAGTCGTTTGTTGCTGACGATTATTATGTTACGGTTTTGTCGTTCGTCTGTCTCTGCCTAGCCCACTGGCTTCTTCTTCTTCTTCTTCTTCTTCTTCTTCTTCTTCTTCAGGATTAGAGAAGAGGAAATTGGTCCCCCGTATGGATGTTCACGGCACATAGCTACGTAAGAGGACTCCAAAGATGCAATGGAGCAAAGGTGCACTCAATCGAAGACGGACTGCAGTAAGAGGTACGAAGTGCTTAGAGATAGAACCCAATCAATCATGAACTCTGTCCAAAATACTTAAACAGAATTTCAGTGTCATTACTTTTGAATTTCTTTGGAAAAATGAATATTCGAGTAACTTTATAAATAAATTATTTTTATTGAGGAAATGAAGTATATCCTCATTACACTCTGTCCTCTGATTGGTCTCTGTGATAGCAGCAATGCGCTTAAATTCTCCTTTCAGAGAATCAGGAGTAATTAAGTTTTCCTATTGCGGATTAATTAGCTCGTTAAGATCCCCCACTTACCGCCCAGTTAATAGTTCCTCTCTCTCTCTCTCTCTCTCTCTCTCTCTCTCTCTCTCTCTCTCTCTCTTTACACATAGACACCCACTGTGGAGAAAGAGCTTATCCTCTTGAGCGGTGAATATACTGTAATGCTCCAAAATGCTGGAATTTGTCCTCTCTCTCTCTCTCTCTCTCTCTCTCTCTCTCTCTCTCTCTCTCTGATTTTTTGGCTTTTCCTCAGGCTTTGGCGTCCTTCTAGGAGTTTGATATGAACCAATTATTATCTGTAATCGATACGTGTATGAAAACAGGTATAAAAATGCTCATTGAGGATATATCAAGTACTTGGGCATTTGCACTTTTCTAAAACGAGATGAGATGGTTTAGTAGCAATGGGTATGCCCTATACTTACTACATTACGCACACACACACACACACACACACATATATATATATATATATATATATATATATATATATATATATATATATATATATATATATATATATATATATAGTTTCAGTATGTGGGCAGATAATCCCATGAACAACTTTTCAAAAGTGGGGTGGGGTGGGGTGGGTAGGTGGGTGGAAGGGTGACCAGAATCCAATATTTGTGAATTTTAGCGTCATCGTTCAACGTGATAGCGTAATTTCCCCTTGGTCTAAGGCAGCGTTCTGAACGATCATATTTTGGCGGTGGGAATTGCGTTGCAATTGAACCCGTCATTCGTTCGTGATTGCTTTTTTTTTTTTTTTTTTTTTACTAACTCTTCCTTTTCCAGATTTCAATTAAATCTGCAAAAGTTCGTCCGTCCACAACGTAACGGCCTTGGCCGGGCTGGGCGCTTTTATTTTTTTGCTCATGCGCGAGAGAGAGAGTTTTCTCATTTTGTTTCGAGTGGAAATTGGAAATGTTAAGTATAGTGTTGCTACGTAAATCTGGATTCGGTTTTGCGGTGATGGTGGTTATGATTTATAAGTTGTGTGAGTGCATGTGTGTGTGTGTGTGTGTGTGTACAAGTAGCCACTCGTCTCATTAGCGGGAGACCACGTGTCCCCCTGAGGCTTAAACCCATCGAGACTTCGCTGACCTGTGCAATGAATGATGTACCTGATAGTCAGATGACGGCATTGGGTCGCAGCCTTAAGTTGGGAGAGATGGAAATGGAAGGAAAGAAGGAAAAGAGAAATTGACGAGCTTTAGCGAAGATATTCGGATTCCACACCGTCACATTATGATGAAATGAAGAATAAAAGAATGGCCTCGACAAGGTAATCCTGTGCCTCTTGGGAGGAAGCATTCATCAGAATCTCGACAGATTCCTTCTGAAGGTAAAATCGGATATTCCTGAACGGTGATGACGGGTGCGTCATCTGATATTGTAAATTGCATCATCTGATGTTGCACATTGCGTCATCCTATATGGCAAATCCTTTCGGAAGCGACTGATTCCATCTTTGTTGAACGATAATACGGCTCTAATGAACCGGCAAATGCAATGAAGCGTCGGAAGAGAGAATCTTTCGGGAGCGACAGAGAGAGAGAGAGAGAGAGAGAGGGGGGCGCTTTGTATTGCTGATCTCTTCGACTGGTGATGAATCTTTGATGAAGCCTTAAGGATGAATGAGCTTCATTTCGTGGCTTTGTCCTGTTGCGCTTTTTCGCTTTGAGAAGGGTATTCATTAAGTTAAGGCCTCCCCGTGGAATTTGTCTCGTGCAATTTGCATCAGAGGTCATTCTGGGGTCAAGTTGATTGTGGTTGTCGTGATTTGATTTTGGTGGTTTGTGTGTTTCATATTGTGTTATGGATGAATGTTTTTTTTTTAATAATATAAACGGGAATGTACACACGGCTGACTAATAGATAGAGCATCACTCCTTTTCATCAGATTTCGGTAAATCAATGTCTTTTTTTTGTTGCAGCGTAACTAGCATTTGCAATATAATTTTGTCCACACTATAGTAAACCATGTCAGAAACATGTACACAATTTATGTACGTGTCATAAACATGTTGACCAATTATATACATGTCATAAACATGTAAATAACTTACTGTATAACTATCACAAACATGTTGAAAACACGTCAGAGACCGTAAGTAGATGACGGACCTTTGGCAAATGCAAGGTTAGCTTATAAAGCGCTGGATAGTATTAACATAAAGTTGTTGACTTGTATTTAACATGTTTGTAATGTGTTTGCTATAAGTTGTCGACGTGTGTTTATTCTTCTAAAGTGTCAAGTAACGAGGAAAAGTTTTAAGTATACATGATAAACTCAATTCTCATGTACCAACACACAATGATTTAATTTTTCAGAGAGAAATGCCTTAACTTCATCAGAAGTAATTCTCTCTCTCTCTCTCTCTCTCTCTCTCTCTCTCTCTCTCTCTCTCTCTGATCCTTACACCTCAATGCCCTGTGAAATCAACCCTTTCTTCTTACAGACTCTCTCTCTCTCTCTCTCTCTCTCTCTCTCTCTCTCTCTCTCTCTCTCACTTATTAATGAGGCTGCCTCTTGTATGGGAGAATCTGTTGTATGCAGGAATTGAAAAGTTGTATCCACTTCGATTCTCGTCCTCAGAGGGAGAGCATTATGCCGCAATAGTCACGGGGATTCATTTCGATGTTTGTCGTAACAGGAAGCTGTTGGAGGTTCGAGTGGAAAGGGAATACAAAGGGGATGCGAGGAGCGATTCTATTGGGTGGTTCTGTAGAAGAGTCCTTACTTACCGTAGTAGTTCTTTGATTTTGCTGCTGCAAAATGTATAAATATATGTATGTATAGATCTATAAATGTGATTTCCTTTGCTATTCCTTGAGAGCAACAATCGTCAGATTGCAATGTTGATTTTTCATTTACATTAAATCTTATGTTCTAAAGTGCGGTTTTCATTTTCTTTTTTTTTACTTTTTTTGTCACCAGTGCTTTCATCTCTCTCTCTCTCTCTCTCTCTCTCTCTCTCTCTCTCTCTCTCTCTCTTTTTCTCTCTCTCTTTTACTTCACTTACAGTCCAAAAGATACTATTGGTTTTATCCCCCAGTTGAAATTAACCTCGTTATCGTTCCAGTAATGACATTGGGGAGTGTGAGAGACCTTTATTAAAGTTCTGTGGCTGTCGAATTCAGGCGAAAGATTCGAGGTATTGTCTCGCTGTCAGGTCAGTTTTGTATTCAGAGAAAGTGCAGTTTTATCAGTGGGTCTGTGAACTGTGATGCTACATAATGTATTCAAGGAAAATACAGCTGTATTGAATTCAGATTTAAATTTACTCAGGAACAGATTTACCTCTACGCAAAGGCTATCTGTTTCTATATTTGTGTCTTGTTATGAGGAATGAATGAGACACAGAAACCATTTCACCGAAACTTCCTGGGAAGGTCTGGCATAAACCTCTTGAATAGAGTTTTTGAAACAATCAGTCCCCGATCCTGAAAGACAAAGGGTTCCATATAACCTCTTGGTCAGGTCTGCAAATGACAGGAACATTCAGCCGAATAATTGTAGTAATATTTGCAGGAGGAAGAAGGCGCTAAGATTCTGTTCACCAGAGAAGAACTTTTTGAGGAGTTCTGAAAGGGTTTTTGTCAATCACAGGCCTCATTTTCTTTCAGGGAATCCATTTTGGGCCTTTTTGTTCTCGCCGGCATTGGATTCACTTCTCCCTCTTCATTTCAGCTCATTTTATTTTAATGGAATTTTCTTAAGCCTTTGTTTATTTATTTATTTATTTGTTTGTTTATTCATAGAATCTAACATAAAATTTCGTGTCTTCGTGGAAACACACAAGTTTACTAATTTCCTAAAGAAACAAACACTTTTATGTAAAGGTTAGTAATTGCTCTCTCTCTCTCTCTCTCTCTCTCTCTCTCTCTCTCTCTCTCTCTCTCTCTCTCAGATTCATTCGATCACACTGGCTTCTAACCCAAGGGCAGTCCACGTCAACTGCAACTCTACCATGTTGAAGAGGTAAAGGTTTCTTGTCTTCGTATACCGTCATTATACGAAGTTGCCTCAGTTATTTTGAGACAATTTTGTAATACTTTTAGGTTTGCCCGTTTTATTTTTATTCACAAAAATTATATTTAATTATTTTCTTCATTCTTAGAGAGTTTATTGATCGTTTTTTGGGTGTCCATAATGTCCATGTCATCAGGGAAAGCGCCTCTGGAACCAAATCTGAATCGAGGCTCTAATTTGTCCACCGGGTACGAGTTCCGAATATCCAGTTATTGGTTACCACTTATTTCAGTTTTCATTGCAAGACCCGATAAGTGGCGGGGGAGGGGGGTGGGAACCAAGCCCTCAAGTTGGCTTGGGTAGTTGGATTAGGAAATTCTGAATTCTCTTGATTTTGGTGTTAGTCGTAGATTTTGCAAATATAGGCCTTGGGACCAATCTCCTTTTGGAGATTTTGGTTTTTTAAATTTTTATCTTATTATCTTGGTATTCCTTCTTATCTTTATATTGTGATTTGTCAAACTTCGTATGTTGCCCCTTCCATAATATTAAATAATTTTACCTTCCGCTTTTGTTTGTCAAAGTTTTCGGAGAAATAATAAATAAATTTCTATTGAAATGTCAAGATCTCTTATTAAAAATATTCCTACATGTTAGGTAATGGTTTTCATTTCTGCGAAATAAAGTAAATTGGTCTGGCCAGTATATGGATGGGGTACCGCCCAAGAACACCTAAGACAAGCTCCGTTGAGTGTTAGGGCGAGGGACTAGCACCCTCATCCCTCAGGTTTTTAAGTTAATTTTTATGTTTCATAAATTTTCTTTTACTGAAGTGTAAAAAACTGGTATTGTATGGCCTCTTTATCATAGGTTTTGTACTTTATTCAGTAGAGAGAGAGAGAGAGAGAGACTTTGATAAAGTCCCTTTCTTAACCTCCTCCTATTAAGAAAAATAAGAAAGAAAAGTTTGAATAACCGTCAGCATCAGACCAATGTAAATCCATTTTTCTTACCTGGATATTCTCATAATAAATCACATATCTCGTTTTCCTTAATAAAAAGTTCATTTGTCCCAACACAAATGAGCCCTCCCTTCCCCACCAGTCTGTTCCCCATCAGATCGCCTGCAATCAGTCCCTGTTTGATGTCCTCCGTCATAAGCCAACATCAATACACTCGGCCAAGACTACGACCTCCGTCAGTGTTATTGGCCTTGAGAGAGAGAGAGAGAGAGAGAGAGCTTTCTGATTGCCTAGTTAATTTGGTCCTCGCGGAAGGTGACGGACCCTATGATAGTCCATGACTGTTTATTGTCCTAGGTTGTTTCTGTTCACGTTCATTCAGTTCTAAGATCGGGACGGGGCCTTGAGTTCAGTTCAAGTCATTAAACTTAAAGCCATGAGACTGTTGGTGACATGTTGAAGAGTGTTGGTGACATGTTGCCAGATGTTGCAAACATGTTGATGTGTTGCATACATGTTGAAAAGAGCTGCTGACATGTTGGCCAATGTTGCTGACATGTTGACAAGTGTTGATGTCATGTTAAAAAGTGTTGATGGCATGTTGAAAAGAGTAGCTGACTTGCAGGCAAATGTTGCTGACATGTAGGCAAATGTTGCTGACATGTTGACAAATGTTGCTGACATGTTAACAACTGTTGCAGACATGTTGAAAAGTGTTGTTGACATGTGTTTCATACATGTTGAAAAATGTTGGTGACATGTTGGCAAGTGTTGGTGATAAGTTGACAAGAGTTGCTGACATGGTGACAAGTGATTCTGATACGTTTTCAAGTGTTGCCGACATGTTGACTTGTAACATCCACAACTAATTGCTAAAGCTGGGTTTCAGATTCTCCAGTTGGTTGTAAAATTAGTCATTACTGATTGTTTATTTTGTTTATAACAAGTGCGGGGAGTCTAAGGTTGGTTAGGCCAGGTAAAACAGGAAATATATGGCACAGTTGTAGGTTTTCTTAGATTTTTCTTCTCTGTTGCTTTTTAATGAAGGAAACATTATGCTCTGGAGGGAAAGGTCAAAGGTCAAGATGGACTCCGATCATTTTTCGTGAGTGCTTTTCTTGTTTTGGAATTATTATTATTATATTATTATTGAAAGAGAAACCCACAAAATTCCTGCTTATAACTTGTTTACTTGTAAATATTTACATATTAATTGAATCTCGGGTACTTTCAGGTCCTTACTGTGACCCTTTTTCAAGAGACATGAAGGTGGTCAGGCTGGTCATCTCTTGAAAAAGGTTCACAGTTAGGACCTGAAAGTACTCGAGATTCAATTGAAAGAAGTTTTTATTATTATTATTATTATTATTATTATTATTATTATTATTATTATTATTATTATTATTATTATATTGTCAGTTACTTTTTTTTCAGTTCCATACTATTAGCTCTACAAGTTTTGTTACAGTTTAGCAGCAGGATACTATCTCTCTCTCTCTCTCTCTCTCTCTCTCTCTCTCTCTCTCAGTGTTTTCCTTCTCTTATTCAGAAAAGGAATTTTTTGGAACCAGCTCTCCTTAACAAATGGGCCAGAAGTAATTTCCTTGTAGACTTCCTCAATTTCATTGAGCTCCCATATACAACCTGGGCTATTTTCCACGACACACCCTCTCTCTCTCTCTCTCTCTCTCTCTCTCTCTCTCTCTCTCTCTCTCTCTCACCTCCGTTCATATTCTCTTTCTTCCATCTTACTTTCCACCCTCTCGTAACTGTTGATTCATAGTTGCACCTTTCCAGCCTTCTTACTGTCAATTTCCGTTTCAACTCTGAATGACCTCTTGGGTCCCAGCGTTTAGCTTTTGGTCTAAATCTTGTACTCTCTCTCTCTCTCTCTCTCTCTCTCTCTCTCTCTCTCTCTCTCTCTCTCTCTCTCTCTCTCAAATGATCTTTTATTTAGATTATTCAAATAAATTTCTTGTGTTTGTGTGTAATGGTTTGCGTGAAATTGGTGTGACCGAAATAATATCGGTTTGAAAGATGACAGAAAAGCCCAAGGCCTACAGAGGATAGGCCTACGGGAAGGAACGCTCATTTTCTTTCATTGCAAGTTTTTGTAACGAGGTTTCTCAGTAAGATTGGCCTAATGCAGTCACATCTTTGCCCCCTTCTTTTATCTCTTAATTTCTGTCAGCCTTCAGCCAAGGAGTCTTCGTATAAAACCACAAAAAGGAAATACTACTGTATATCAAAATGGTAATTATTCAGTCTCATCACTGTTAAGACGCGCCATGAATCCCATTTTCTATCAACGTCGATTTAGTCACAGACGCCTGTAGGCTTTTGTTGACGCATTCTGCTGAAGAATGAAAATATTTCCTTTTCTAATGTCTCTTTTCTTTTTGCCCCGTTCCCATGTGACACTTTACCCTTTTATTGCATTTGTGCCTGGACTATACTGCTGCTTGAAAAGGCGAGAGAGGGAAAGAGAAAGAGTTTTATTTGAAACGCTTTGAATTGTATCAGGGTTTGGGCCACTTCGAAAGGAATCCAATTCTTTATCGACTTTCCCTTTTAAATTTTGACAGACTTCTTTGGATGAATGTTGCAGTTACACAAAATTATTTTTCATTAGGAAATCTAAGTCGTATTACTTATTCTATACAAGTAAGGTTAGTGAAACCATTTGATTATAAACAGTGCAGTGTTTGGGAAGTCAACCATTTTTGTTTCTACCGTATACGAGCCCCTTAACAAATCTCGTTATCCGCGTGAGAAACTACAGTAGTTCCCATGGGGGCTTGTTGCGTGTAGCATGTTGGTTATTACGTAATTACTTCAGTCGACCTTTTTATTATATGTAGTTTTATAGAATAAATAATTTATTTCGGAATTATGATAAATATTTGCAGGAATAGGTCCATTTCCCACGTATGGAGTGTAACGCCAGTTCATCTTTGTTTGTTATTATTATTATTATTATTATTATTATTATTATTATTATTATTATTATTATTATTATTATTATTAGGGAGGAGACCTTCTCTGAGGGCAATTGCATTAAAAATTCTAGCTGTTTCCACGGCATTTAATTTATACCGTCTTCGCCATTCTTCTTCTTATCTTTTTTTCCGCTCAGCCTGTAGCTGGTAGATCAGGCTTCCCAAGGACATACAAAGATTTCTGTTTTCTTGGTTTTATTTCCTCTGACGTTTCAAACGCGCTCTAGCGTTTATTTTCAAAGAGTGAATGGAACTGCATGCAGGTCACAAGGGTATATATGGCAAGCGGGGGTGTGCAGTTGTCAGGTCGGTTACTCAGCTGCGTTTTGGTTGATCCTAGGTTGGTGGCGAAGACGGGCCCGGAGGCGTTGAGACCCAACTGTACATCCCCGCTTGCTATATATACCCTTGTAACCTCAATGCAATTCCATTCACTGTTTGAAAATAAACGCCAGAGCGCGTTTGAAACGTCAGAGGAAATAAACCTAAGAAAACAGAAATCTTTGTATGTCCTTGGGAAGCCTGATCTACCAGCTACAGGCTGAGGGAAAAAAAAAGATAATAAGAAAAATAGAAAGGACTCTGTATACATTATTTTGCTATATTACAAGGAAAAGTTGTTTCCAATTATGTCTGTTCGACTGTGTTTAAAATAATACTGTAACCATCGCTGTCCGTTCAATTTGAGCAATTCCATCTCTCTCTCTCTCTCTCTCTCTCTCTCTCTCTCTCTCTCTCTCTCTCTCTCTCTCCGTGTGAAGTTTTAATCCAGTCTTTGGGTGCATGGCGTGAAGGAATTTCCTTTTGTTAGTTCTGCATAAAGATGACAGCCATAATGATTGTTGCTGGAGCAAAGTCAGCGTAAGCTTTTGAAGCTGTTGGTCATCAGTGGTGCAACAGGAGGGGAAAGAGAGAGGGAATAACGGGGTGTTCTGGATTGTAGGAGATTTTTACTTTCAATATTTCTAGACTCTTGTTTTAATTCTTCGTTTATTTTTGGATTTTTCGTTTGTCGAATGTTGTCACGTGCATAACATAGTGTTTTAAGTTTATGTCGTGTATGCGTGTAATCTAAAGCCAAGGTATTTTACAAGTAGTTTGGTTTGTTAAACCGTGGGTTTTTCATGTCTGTGTTGTCTCATTAGGCCTAGTGCTCTATCTAATGCTATTATTGGTTTTTATATTTTGTAACACTTTTTTCTTTCTGGGTTTTTAGAAGTTTAATGCATCAGTGGACTGGGCCCTTAATGGCTACTCAGCACTGCAAGATGTATTTGTTTATTTGTTGTGTACTGAATGCGTGATAAGAACGATTAGTTGTCCTGTGATAAATGCTGCACATTTTCAATTTTAACTCCAATAGAGAGAGAGAGAGAGAGAGAGAGAGAGAGAGAGAGAGAGAGAGAGAGAGAGAAATTCTCCCTAGGATTTTATAAAAAAAAACACAGAAGGGATAATTATTTTATTTCGGCATATTGGGTGCTCCACAGTTATTTCCAGCGACAATATCCAAATTCTCATCAAAAACAAAGGACGATGCGTCCAACTATTTCAATCGCAAATATCAGTAAGCAGTCGGAAATGTGTAGACCCAGCCATAACTTCACACCAAAGGGTCATTGACGTAGGTGGTGTGGGAGGGTGAGGGAAGGGGGCGTGGCTTGTTTACTATTAGCCCGGCTGCCGAATTGAAAAAATAAAAATAAAAATGCTAGATTATCGACATCCGTTGCCAAAAGGGCGTAAGCCCTGAAGGGAGTCTCCTCTTCTCCTGCTGCTGCAGGAAAGTCACAGACGTTGACGTAAAACTTCCCCTTGAGCGTTGAAGCTTTTTTCCAGCATACAGGAGATAAGAAGAAGGATTCCCTAGGATTCCGGGGGCTTTTGACTTGACGTAAAATGAATCCTTTCACGGGAGCGAAGGATGCTTTTCAGGAATGGCTGCTGCTGCTTCTGCTATGCTCTGCTGCGCGGATCCTTGATAGAGAAGACTGCTGGGGTTGATGGATTGCAGGAATGGATGAACATTGGATATATGTCATTGAATATTAATCTAGAGCGATGCTCTTTTGTTCTCTTGCAGGAATGATGAGGCTTAGAGGCTGTGGAGTGAAAGGGAATGTATGTCTCTCTTATTCCGTTTTGCTTGAAAGAGAGAGCAGGGGGTGGGGAGGGGCGGTCGTGCATCCACGCTGCAGTAAAACATGTCACAAGCACTAACTGTCTTGTCTGCAACTTGGTGCACACACATCACAAACACATCACAAAAATGTCGAATATAAGTCGACGACTTATTGTTAATCCTAACCAGTGCTTCATAAGTTGTACAGATTTGCCAAAGATCATTCTCCGCTTACTGTTATCGATTTGTTTTCAACCTGTGTGTGATATGTATGCAATAAGTTGATGTTTTTTTACATGTTTTATTGTAGGATGGACGCGTCCTTGCTTTCCATTTATGGCTGTTGACATGTCAACTTGTTTGTGACATGTATGTGACATGTATACTATAATTCATAGACCTGTTATTATGACACTTCTACTGCAGTATGGAAGTTGATGACGTGTTAAGGACATGTTGTACTTAAGCATGGACGCACCCTCGTTCTCCACTTAGAGTCGTTGACTTCTTGTCAACGTGTTTGCGACATGTATGTGATAAGTTGCCAACGTGTTTATGTATGACATGTATACCACAACATAGACGCACCTTGAGAGTAGAGGTGACGAAATTGGCAACACAAACAAACTCATAATAATAATAATAATAATAATAATAATAATAATAATAATAATAATAGCTAGACGCAACGTCTTTTGCCCTTCTCGGTTATAAAGGAAATGGGTTTGGGGCGACTCCATCATCCGTTATCCCTTTGTGATCTTCTTGGCTCTGCTTTATCACCTCACTCAGCTGGGTATGACTCCCCCCACCCCCGCCCTCCCCCCGCCCCCGGGGCGGCTCAGCTGATGACACGGAAGCTTTTCCTTGCTTTCGTGTTTGCGTTTTGATTGTTTGTCTCTGCGTTTTTACATCCAAGGGAGTGAAGGTGGTTTCTTATAGTACGTTTTGTACATACATAAAACACACACACACACATATATATATATATATATATATATATATATATATATATATATATATATATATATATATATATATATATATATATATATATATATATATATATATACGATGCACTCCACAATGAAGATGAAGGAGAAACCAGAGGAAAAGGAAATAGAGTTCTTAATTTGTCCCAACAGTTTCGCCTCCATCAGGCCTCTTCCGGGGAACTTTATTGACTAATCAGTTTAAGAAAAACATATACCGGACATATGTTTACATTTGGCTTCAAGACTTACATAAAACAAACAACCACAAATGGTTAACGGTGCTTACAACTGTTACAGGATAATATAAAATATAAATTGTCTAGTACATAGTTCGTCCAATAGAAAAGGTTAACAGTCTAATGAGGCTAAACAGGTAATTAAGTGAATACCTAAGTCAATATATTGCATAATTTGTACTGGTTTTTCATGATATGTAGAAATAGCGGGTCTGTCCTGAATAAGCCTATACTGCCATTGAAGTTATTGTTTTCACTATATTGAATACATGCTGTTTCTATTAGATTTCTTTCTATAAAATTATTGTTTCTGAACAGGATTCTTGCTTGAGACCACTGAATTGGATAAAACACTCTCTAGCATGTTTACTAATGGCGCTGTTTCTTTGATCAGTAGCAATACTGTATTTATGTTGTGCAATTCGTTTCTCAACAGTTTTTGCCGATTGTCCAATATAAAATTTATTGCAACCACAAGGAATTTTGTATACTACTCCGTTGTCGTATATAGGGCTGTTTCTTATCAAAGTTCTGCCAATGGTATTGCGGTAGGAAAACACAACAGTCACATTTAATAATTTAAATGGGTGGATAATATGATCGAAGGCTGGCATGTATGGCAAACACAGTATATTCCTATTAAAATTCCTATTTCCCTTAGTGGAATAAAATGATTTTTTGGCTAGCGAGAAACACTCATCTATATCCTGTAAGGTAAAATTGTGCTTAAGACCTAATCCATATATATAGTCTATCTCGTCATCAAAGAATTCAGGGCTGACTAGATGAAGAGCTCTAAAAAACATAGATCTTATACCTGACTTTTACTTGTTTACTGTGGAAAGATCTCGCATTGATAATCAGATTAGTGTTGCTATCTTTTCGGTGTACTTTAAACTTTAAAGTATTGTTATTTCTAATGACTTTAACATCCAAGAAAGCTATACTCTTATTTTCTTCCTTCTCAACAGTAAATTGGATCGAAGGTACTAACCCATTCAAGTGTATTAATGTGAGGTCTATGCCCAAGTGAATTTTCCAAATACTAAATATGTCGTCAACATAACGGAACCAAAGTATATTGTCGGGTAAAATGGAATTAGCCAGCCTACTCTCATAAAATTCCATGTAAATGTTAGAAAGAACAGGTGAAAGGCAATTCCCCATCTGCATACCAAATTTCTGTCTAAAATATTTACCATTAAAAACAAAGCAAGTATCTACTACACAAAGTCTAATCAATTGTAAAATAACACTAACTGGCAAAGTAAAAACATATTTATCTAGCTCACATTTCAAAAAATCCAGAACATCATTAACGGGTACACAAGTGAACAAACTAGTTACATCAAAACTAACCATAATTTCATCATCCGTAAGCTTACATTTTTGCAGTTTATTAACAAAATCCACAGAATTTATGATATGGGACTTGGAAATTGTGCCAACTAACGGCTGTAACAATGAGACAAGGAATTTTGCCAAAGCATATGTGACACTACCAACTGTGCTGATTATAGGTCTCATGGGATAATTGGGTTTATGGGTCTTTACATTACCGTATAAATAGGGTAGACTTGCATTATATGAACGAAACCTGCCAATCATATCCTGATTTTTTTTTCAAAAATTACTTTCATTTGTTTGTGAAATTCACTATTAACTCTCTCTAGTGGGTTGGATAACAAAGGTTCATATGTACTTGCATCGCTTAACAAATCATTCATCTTATTTAAATACATTTCTTTATCAAGAATGACAATAACACTTGCTTTGTCGGCTTTGGTGATATATAGATTATCATCATCTTTTAACGATTTCAGAGCTACATTGAATCTCTTAGGAAATAATTAAAACTGGTATGCTTGATGTAAGCCCCATAAACTATGCCTTTGGCTATGCTCAAAATATTATTTTCGTTGGAATTATATTCTACTAATTTTTCGTTTTGCACAAAACTCTTGAAGATATTTACAATGTCGGGCTTCTTTGTAGGGTTATTAAACTTTATACCCAAACTTAATGCTGTCTTCTCATTTCCTGATAGCTGCCTAGATGAAAGGTTGCAGAAATTGGATGCATCTCCCATCTCTTCCCACGTCGAATGGTTGACTAGTGATTCCAGTTTCCTCTTGTGCATGGTCTGTATTTCCGCTCTTGCTCTTCTAAGACGATTATATATCCAGTTCATGAGGCCGCGCTGCCACTCCTGAGGTATGTCTCTATAGAAGTCAATTCTGATACTCTGAACATTTTTGAAACGTTGCTTTGTGGACTCTCTGGCACTGTTGATATGGAAATTCAGGATGATGTTTTCCAATTTACCGAAGTTATAATTATTCAATGCTCTCATGCTTTTAGTCATCAAGGAATTTGGCACCACACATTCGCTCTTACAGTCTTGGAGGAACTTCATCTGTAATTTTGCCTTATGAGCACCCACCAGTGCCCTCTTGAAGTCAAACACAACAGTCCGATGATGAGGAAAAAGATCGAGGAAAGCCTGAAGATTGCGCGTGGACATTATATTTAGTTGTATTCTTCTCAATCACGAAGATAAAATATTACGATGCACTCCACAATGAAGATGAAGGAGAAACCAGAGGAAAAGGAAATAGAGTTCTTAATTTGTCCCAACAGTTTCGCTCTCCATCAGGCCTCTTCCGGGGAACTTTATTGACTAATCAGTTTAAGAAAAACATATACCGGACATATGTTTACATTTGGCTTCAAGACTTACATAAAACAAACAACCACAAATGGTTAACGGTGCTTACAACTGTTACAGGATAATATAAAATATAAATTGTCTAGTACATAGTTCGTCCAATAGAAGAGGTTAACAGTCTAATGAGGCTAAACAGGTAATTAAGTGAATACCTACGTCAATATATTGCATAATTTGTACTGGTTTTTCATGATATGTAGAAATAGCGGGTCTGTCCTGAATAAGCCTATACTGCCATTGAAGTTATTGTTTTCAGTATATTGAATACATGCTGTTTCTATTAGATTTCTTTCTATAAAATTATTGTTTCTGAACAGGATTCTTGCTTGAGACCACTGAATTGGATAAAAACACTCTCTAGCATGTTTACTAATGGCGCTGTTTCTTTGATCAGTAGCAATACTATATTTATGTTGTGCAATTCGTTTCTCAACAGTTGTTGCTGATTGTCCAATATAAAATTTATTGCAACCACAAGGAATTTTGTATACTACTCCGTTGTCGTATATAGGGCTGTTTCTTATCAAAGTTCTGCCAATGGTATTGCGGTAGGAAAACACAACAGTCACATTTAATAATTTAAGTGGGTGGATAATATGATCGAAGGCTGGCAAGTATGGCAAACACAGTATATTCCTATTAAAATTCCTATTTCCCTTAGTGGAATAAAATGATTTTTTGGCTAGCGAGAAACACTCATCTATATCCTGTAAGGTAAAATTGTGCTTAAGACCTAATCCATATATATAGTCTATCTCGTCATCAAAGAATTCAGGGCTGACTAGATGAAGAGCTCTAAAAAACATAGATCTTATACCTGACTTTTTACTTGTTTACTGTGGAAAGATCTCGCATTGATAATCAGATTGTTGTTGCTATCTTTTCGGTGTACTTTAAACTTTAAAGTATTGTTATTTCTAATGACTTTAACATCCAAGAAAGCTATACTCTTATTTTCTTCCTTCTCAACAGTAAATTGGATCGAAGGTACTAACCCATTCAAGTGTATTAATGTGAGGTCTATGTCCAAGTGAATTTTCCAAATACTAAATATGTCGTCAACATAACGGAACCAAAGTATATTGTCGGGTAAAATGGAATTAGCCAGCCTACTCTCATAAAATTCCATGTGAATGTTAGAAAGAACAGGTGAAAGGCAATTCCCCATCTGCATACCAAATTTCTGTCTAAAATATTTACCATTAAAAACAAAGCAAGTATCTACTACACAAAGTCTAATCAATTGTAAAATAACACTAACTGGCAAAAGTAAAAACATATTTATCTAGCTCACATTTCAAAAAATCCAGAACATCATTAACGGGTACACAAGTGAACAAACTAGTTACATCAAAACTAACCATAATTTCATCATCCGTAAGCTTACATTTTTGCAGTTTATTAACAAAATCCACAGAATTTATGATATGGGACTTGGAAATTGTGCCAACTAACGGCTGTAACAATGAGACAAGGAATTTTGACAAAGCATATGTGACACTACCAACTGTGCTGATTATAGGTCTCATGGGATAATTGGGTTTATGGGTCTTTACATTACCGTATAAATAGGGTAGACTTGCATTATATGAACGAAACCTGCCAATTATATCCTGATTTTTTTTCAAAAATTACTTTCATTTGTTTGTGAAATTCACTATTAACTCTCTCTAGTGGGTTGGATAACAAAGGTTCATATGTACTTGCATCGCTTAACAAATCATTCATCTTATTTAAATACATTTCTTTATCAAGAATGACAATAACACTTGCTTTGTCGGCTTTGGTGATATATAGATTATCATCATCTTTTAACGATTTCAGAGCTACATTGAATCTCTTAGGAAATAATTAAAACTGGTATGCTTGATGTAAGCCCCATAAACTATGCCTTTGGCTATGCTCAAAATATTATTTTCGTTGGAATTATATTCTACTAATTTTTCGTTTTGCACAAAACTCTTGAAGATATTTACAATGTCGGGCTTCTTTGTAGGGTTATTAAACTTTATACCCAAACTTAATGCTGTCTTCTCATTTCCTGATAGCTGCCTAGATGAAAGGTTGCAGAAATTGGATGCATCTCCCATCTCTTCCCACGTCGAATGGTTGACTAGTGATTCCAGTTTCCTCTTGTGCATGGTCTGTATTTCCGCTCTTGCTCTTCTAAGACGATTATATATCCAGTTCATGAGGCCGCGCTGCCACTCCTGAGGTATGTCTCTATAGAAGTCAATTCTGATACTCTGAACATTTTTGAAACGTTGCTTTGTGGACTCTCTGGCACTGTTGATATGGAAATTCAGGATGATGTTTTCCAATTTACCGAAGTTATAATTATTCAATGCTCTCATGCTTTTAGTCATCAAGGAATTTGGCACCACACATTCGCTCTTACAGTCTTGGAGGAACTTCATCTGTAATTTTGCCCTATGAGCACCCACCAGTGCCCTCTTGAAGTCAAACACAACAGTCCGATGATGAGGAAAAAGATCGAGGAAAGCCTGAAGATTGCGCGTGGACATTATATTTAGTTGTATTCTTCTCAATCACGAAGATAAAATATTACGATGCACTCCACAATGAAGATGAAGGAGAAACCAGAGGAAAAGGAAATAGAGTTCTTAATTTGTCCCAACAGTTTCGCCCTCCATCAGGCCTCTTCCGGGGAACTTTATTGACTAATCAGTTTAAGAAAAACATATACCGGACATATGTTTACATTTGGCTTCAAGACTTACATAAAACAAACAACCACAAATGGTTAACGGTGCTTACAACTGTTACAGGATAATATAAAATATAAATTGTCTAGTACATAGTTCGTCCAATAGAAAAGGTTAACAGTCTAATGAGGCTAAACAGGTAATTAAGTGAATACCTAAGTCAATATATTACATAATTTGTACTGGTTTTTCATGATATGTAGAAATAGCGGGTCTGTCCTGAATAAGCCTATACTGCCATTGAAGTTATTGTTTTCAGTATATTGAATACATGCTGTTTCTATTAGATTTCTTTCTATAAAATTATTGTTTCTGAACAGGATTCTTGCTTGAGACCACTGAATTGGATAAAAACACTCTCTAGCATGTTTACTAATGGCGCTGTTTCTTTGATCAGTAGCAATACTATATTTATGTTGTGCAATTCGTTTCTCAACAGTTGTTGCTGATTGTCCAATATAAAATTTATTGCAACCACAAGGAATTTTGTATACTACTCCGTTGTCGTATATAGGGCTGTTTCTTATCAAAGTTCTGCCAATGGTATTGCGGTAGGAAAACACAACAGTCACATTTAATAATTTAAGTGGGTGGATAATATGATCGAAGGCTGGCAAGTATGGCAAACACAGTATATTCCTATTAAAATTCCTATTTCCCTTAGTGGAATAAAATGATTTTTTGGCTAGCGAGAAACACTCATCTATATCCTGTAAGGTAAAATTGTGCTTAAGACCTAATCCATATATATAGTCTATCTCGTCATCAAAGAATTCAGGGCTGACTAGATGAAGAGCTCTAAAAAACATAGATCTTATACCTGACTTTTACTTGTTTACTGTGGAAAGATCTCGCATTGATAATCAGATTAGTGTTGCTATCTTTTCGGTGTACTTTAAACTTTAAAGTATTGTTATTTCTAATGACTTTAACATCCAAGAAAGCTATACTCTTATTTTCTTCCTTCTCAACAGTAAATTGGATCGAAGGTACTAACCCATTCAAGTGTATTAATGTGAGGTCTATGTCCAAGTGAATTTTCCAAATACTAAATATGTCGTCAACATAACGGAACCAAAGTATATTGTCGGGTAAAATGGAATTAGCCAGCCTACTCTCATAAAATTCCATGTAAATGTTAGAAAGAACAGGTGAAAGGCAATTCCCCATCTGCATACCAAATTTCTGTCTAAAATATTTACCATTAAAAACAAAGCAAGTATCTACTACACAAAGTCTAATCAATTGTAAAATAACACTAACTGGCAAAGTAATATATCATTAACGGGTACACAAGTGAACAAACTAGTTACATCAAAACTAACCATAATTTCATCATCCGTAAGCTTACATTTTTGCAGTTTATTAACAAAATCCACAGAATTTATGATATGGAACTTGGAAATTGTGCCAACTAACGGCTGTAACAATGAGACAAGGAATTTTAACAAAGCATATGTGACACTACCAACTGTGCTGATTATAGGTCTCATGGGATAATTGGGTTTATGGGTCTTTACATTACCGTATAAATAGGGTAGACTTGCATTATATGAACGAAACCTGCCAATTATATCCTGATTTTTTCCAAAATTACTTTCATTTGTTTGTGAAATTCACTATTAACTCTCTCTAGTGGGTTGAATAACAAAGGTTCATATGTACTTGCATCGCTTAACAAATCATTCATCTTATTTAAATACATTTCTTTATCAAGAATGACAATAACACTTGCTTTGTCGGCTTTGGTGATATATAGATTATCATCATCTTTTAACGATTTCAGAGCTACATTGAATCTCTTAGGAAATAATTAAAACTGGTATGCTTGATGTAAGCCCCATAAACTATGCCTTTGGCTATGCTCAAAATATTATTTTCGTTGGAATTATATTCTACTAATTTTTCGTTTTGCACAAAACTCTTGAAGATATTTACAATGTCGGGCTTCTTTGTAGGGTTATTAAACTTTATACCCAAACTTAATGCTGTCTTCTCATTTCCTGATAGCTGCCTAGATGAAAGGTTGC
This sequence comes from Macrobrachium rosenbergii, assembly GCF_040412425.1. Lineage (NCBI taxonomy): Eukaryota > Metazoa > Arthropoda > Malacostraca > Decapoda > Palaemonidae > Macrobrachium > Macrobrachium rosenbergii. Next base: position 27,751,980 of record NC_089785.1, read on the forward strand.
AGAAATTGGATGCATCTCCCATCTCTTCCCACGTCGAATGGTTGACTAGTGATTCCAGTTTCCTCTTGTGCATGGTCTGTATTTCCGCTCTTGCTCTTCTAAGACGATTATATATCCAGTTCATGAGGCCGCGCTGCCACTCCTGAGGTATGTCTCTATAGAAGTCAATTCTGATACTCTGAACATTTTTGAAACGTTGCTTTGTGGACTCTCTGGCACTGTTGATATGGAAATTCAGGATGATGTTTTCCAATTTACCGAAGTTATAATTATTCAATGCTCTCATGCTTTTAGTCATCAAGGAATTTGGCACCACACATTCGCTCTTACAGTCTTGGAGGAACTTCATCTGTAATTTTGCCTTATGAGCACCCACCAGTGCCCTCTTGAAGTCAAACACAACAGTCCGATGATGAGGAAAAAGATCGAGGAAAGCCTGAAGATTGCGCGTGGACATTATATTTAGTTGTATTCTTCTCAATCACGAAGATAAAATATTACGATGCACTCCACAATGAAGATGAAGGAGAAACCAGAGGAAAAGGAAATAGAGTTCTTAATTTGTCCCAACAGTTTCGCCTCCATCAGGCCTCTTCCGGGAACTTTATTGACTAATCAGTTTAAGAAAAACATATACCGGACATATGTTTACATTTGGCTTCAAGACTTACATAAAACAAACAACCACAAATGGTTAACGGTGCTTACAACTGTTACAGGATAATATAAAATATAAATTGTCTAGTACATAGTTCGTCCAATAGAAAAGGTTAACAGTCTAATGAGGCTAAACAGGTAATTAAGTGAATACCTAAGTCAATATATTACATAATTTGTACTGGTTTTTCATGATATGTAGAAATAGCGGGTCTGTCCTGAATAAGCCTATACTGCCATTGAAGTTATTGTTTTCAGTATATTGAATACATGCTGTTTCTATTAGATTTCTTTCTATAAAATTATTGTTTCTGAACAGGATTCTTGCTTGAGACCACTGAATTGGATAAAACACTCTCTAGCATGTTTACTAATGGCGCTGTTTCTTTGATCAGTAGCAATACTATATTTATGTTGTGCAATTCGTTTCTCAACAGTTTTTGCTGATTGTCCAATATAAAATTTATTGCAACCACAAGGAATTTTGTATACTACTCCGTTGTCGTATATAGGGCTGTTTCTTATCAAAGTTCTGCCAATGGTATTGCGGTAGGAAAACACAACAGTCACATTTAATAATTTAAGTGGGTGGATAATATGATCGAAGGCTGGCAAGTATGGCAAACACAGTATATTCCTATTAAAATTCCTATTTCCCTTAGTGGAATAAAATGATTTTTTTGGCTAGCGAGAAACACTCATCTATATCCTGTAAGGTAAAATTGTGCTTAAGACCTAATCCATATATATAGTCTATCTCGTCATCAAAGAATTCAGGGCTGACTAGATGAAGAGCTCTAAAAAACATAGATCTTATACCTGACTTTTACTTGTTTACTGTGGAAAGATCTCGCATTGATAATCAGATTAGTGTTGCTATCTTTTCGGTGTACTTTAAACTTTAAAGTATTGTTATTTCTAATGACTTTAACATCCAAGAAAGCTATACTCTTATTTTCTTCCTTCTCAACAGTAAATTGGATCGAAGGTACTAACCCATTCAAGTGTATTAATGTGAGGTCTATGCCCAAGTGAATTTTCCAAATACTAAATATGTCGTCAACATAACGGAACCAAAGTATATTGTCGGGTAAAATGGAATTAGCCAGCCTACTCTCATAAAATTCCATGTGAATGTTAGAAAGAACAGGTGAAAGGCAATTCCCCATCTGCATACCAAATTTCTGTCTAAAATATTTACCATTAAAAACAAAGCAAGTATCTACTACACAAAGTCTAATCAATTGTAAAATAACACTAACTGGCAAAGTAAAAACATATTTATCTAGCTCACATTTCAAAAAATCCAGAACATCATTAACGGGTACACAAGTGAACAAACTAGTTACATCAAAACTAACCATAATTTCATCATCCGTAAGCTTACATTTTTGCAGTTTATTAACAAAATCCACAGAATTTATGATATGGGACTTGGAAATTGTGCCAACTAACGGCTGTAACAATGAGACAAGGAATTTTGACAAAGCATATGTGACACTACCGACTGTGCTGATTATAGGTCTCATGGGATAATTGGGTTTATGGGTCTTTACATTACCGTATAAATAGGGTAGACTTGCATTATATGAACGAAACCTGCCAATTATATCCTGATTTTTTCCAAAAATTACTTTCATTTGTTTGTGAAATTCACTATTAACTCTCTCTAGTGGGTTGGATAACAAAGGTTCATATGTACTGGCATCGCTTAACAAATCATTCATCTTATTTAAATACATTTCTTTATCAAGAATGACAATAACACTTGCTTTGTCGGCTTTGGTGATATATAGATTATCATCATCTTTTAACGATTTCAGAGCTACATTGAATCTCTTAGGGAAATAATTAAAACTGGTATGCTTGATGTAAGCCCCATAAACTATGCCTTTGGCTATGCTCAAAATATTATTTTCGTTGGAATTATATTCTACTAATTTTTCGTTTTGCACAAAACTCTTGAAGATATTTACAATGTCGGGCTTCTTTGTAGGGTTATTAAACTTTATACCCAAACTTAATGCTGTCTTCTCATTTCCTGATAGCTGCCTAGATGAAAGGTTGCAGAAATTGGATGCATCTCCCATCTCTTCCCACGTCGAATGGTTGACTAGTGATTCCAGTTTCCTCTTGTGCATGGTCTGTATTTCCGCTCTTGCTCTTCTAAGACGATTATATATCCAGTTCATGAGGCCGCGCTGCCACTCCTGAGGTATGTCTCTATAGAAGTCAATTCTGATACTCTGAACATTTTTGAAACGTTGCTTTGTGGATTCTCTGGCACTGTTGATATGGAAATTCAGGATGATGTTTTCCAATTTACCAAAGTTACAATTATTCAAGGCTCTCATGCCTTTAGTCCTCAAAGAATTTGGCACCACACTCTTACAGTCTTGGAGGAACTTCATTTGCAATTTAGTTTTATGAGCACTCACCAGTGCCCTCTTGAAGTCAAACACAACAGCCCGATGATGAGGAAAAAGATCGAGGAAAGCCTGAAGGTTGCGCGTGGACATCATATTTTGTTGTATTCTTCTCAATCACGAAGATAAAATATCTCGATGTACTCCACAATGAAAATGAAGGAGAAACCAGAGGAAAAGGAAATAGAGTTCTTAATTTGTCCCAACAGTTTCGCTCTCCATCAGGCCTCTTCCGGGGAACTTTATTGACTAATCAGTTTAAGAAAAACATATACCGGACATATGTTTACATTTGGCTTCAAGACTTACATAAAACAAACAACCACAAATGGTTAACGGTGCTTACAACTGTTACAGGATAATATAAAATATAAATTGTCTAGTACATAGTTCGTCCAATAGAAAAGGTTAACAGTCTAATGAGGCTAAACAGGTAATTAAGTGAATACCTAAGTCAATATATTACATAATTTGTACTGGTTTTTCATGATATGTAGAAATAGCGGGTCTGTCCTGAATAAGCCTATACTGCCATTGAAGTTATTGTTTTCAGTATATTGAATACATGCTGTTTCTATTAGATTTCTTTCTATAAAATTATTGTTTCTGAACAGGATTCTTGCTTGAGACCACTGAATTGGATAAAACACTCTCTAGCATGTTTACTAATGGCGCTGTTTCTTTGATCAGTAGCAATACTATATTTATGTTGTGCAATTCGTTTCTCAACAGTTGTTGCTGATTGTCCAATATAAAATTTATTGCAACCACAAGGAATTTTGTATACTACTCCGTTGTCGTATATAGGGCTGTTTCTTATCAAAGTTCTGCCAATGGTATTGCGGTAGGAAAACACAACAGTCACATTTAATAATTTAAGGGTGGATAATATGATCGAAGGCTGGCAAGTATAGAAGGAAACACAGTATATTCTATTAAAATTCCTATTTCCCTTAGTGGAATAAAATGATTTTTGGCTAGCGAGAAACACTCATCTATATCCTGTAAGGTAAAATTGTGCTTAAGACCTAATCCATATATATAGTCTATCTCGTCATCAAAGAATTCAGGGCTGACTAGATGAAGAGCTCTAAAAAACATAGATCTTATACCTGACTTTTACTTGTTTACTGTGGAAAGATCTCGCATTGATAATCAGATTGTTGTTGCTATCTTTTCGGTGTACTTTAAACTTTAAAGTATTGTTATTTCTAATGACTTTAACATCCAAGAAAGCTATACTCTTATTTTCTTCCTTCTCAACAGTAAATTGGATGTCCAAGTGAATTTTCCAAATACTAAATATGTCTAACGGAACCAAAGTTCGGGTAAAATGGAATTAGCCAGCCTATCTTTTTCTAATGTGAGGTCTATTCTTTTTACCGCCCATGAGGTAAGAATTTTCCAAATACTAAATATGTCGTCAACATAACGGAACCAAAGTATATTGTGTGTGTGTAAAATGGAATTAGCAAGAAGTCAGAAGAATAACTGTTCTAAAGATATCTAGAATAAACTGTTTCTTTTGCGCATTAAGAAAAATACTGAGCTTAAGTATCTCAGTCGTCTAAAGATATCTAGTTTGTTACCAGCTTCAGTAATACCACGTCAAGTAGTAATCCTCAAGAGAGAGAGAGAGAGAGAGAGAGAGAGAGAGAGAGAGAGAGAGAGAGAGAGAGAGGAAGCAGCTAAGTCTAGACTGGTTTGTGTATTAATAGTGTATTCCCATTCAATTTTTCGGTAATTTTTCACAAATCCCCAATACAACTAATCCCAGACCTTTTAAATTTCGAAGGTATCAACCACCAATAAACACGAATGTCAAAGCTCTTCCTATGCAATTAGAGTAATTAACTTCTCTAATGTGTTCTCGTGAAAATTAATATCTCTCCTAATCTCTATACTTTAATAAATGGTTCCTAGGTGATCGTAACATGTGGGGAGAACGGGAGAGCAGTTGATTATTGACTGTGAGGAAGTTGAAGAAATGGTTGCGAGGAATTTTGTGGTTTTAAGGAATGAAAAGTGAAATAGATTTATGATCGAAAGCCATGCAATTTCTCGTGTTGCTTTCCTTTGTGAAGAATGCTCTATGAGTTTTACCTTATGTGAGAATGACAGAAAGAATGAAGTGGTATAAATGAGCGAGAAATCAGTGATGTATAATTAGCGGAGATGTTTACCTTTCATAAACAATGTTTATTACCCACAAACTAAAGTCTGGTCCTCACACGTACAACTTGTAATGGCATCGTTAATGTGATTTTTATTGGTCTAGTGATTAATTGAAAATGTGTAATGCTCTAACATTAAGCGGTGTTTTTACTTCACTTGTAATATATTTGCTCATTAAATGCTTTCTTCGCCAATTTATAGTCTTCTGTATTATAATTTTGCTTCTTTTTATTGCTAGCCATGACAGCATCGTTAAATAGAAATCACAGTAATTATGTAAGATGGTCAAGTATAGTTTTATCATTTACTTTCAATTAACTTTTTGAAATAAATAAATATTCGTAATATTTCATTTTAAATTTTTCCTCTTGACATTTTGTCGAAAAACGGCGAGTCCCATCTTTTGAAGTTCTCCATCATGGCTGAGAACAACAGGAGAGAGAGAGAGAGAGAGAGAGAGAGAGAGAGAGAGAGAGAGAGAGAGAGAGAGAGAGAGAGAACTAACCATGTTATGTATGTTCTACGCCACAGTAACGAATTCTAACTCTCCCCAAATTGCCTCAGCTGAGATAAACGAGGAATATCTCCATTTGTTGTGGACCATTCCTTCTCCCCTCTTCCCTAAACCCCAATCCTTCCTCCATCCTACCCCTCCCTAGAGACACACCATCCCCACGCATCCCCACACATCCTACTGGTCTTCTCACGCGTATTTAGGATTTAATTTCGAAGTTACGAGGGGAAATGTAGAGAGATGTCAGCCGATGAGGTGGGACCTTTCCCAGCAGAGGGAGACTTGATGTATGGCAACTGAAGAAGATATCGTGGCTTATTTACTTGGAAAAAAACTGAGGTACTTTTATGGTATTTAGTTTTTATAATTGAGAAATAATGTTGAGTTGTCAGCGGTGGGTAGAGGGAGCTAAAGTAGATAGCAGGTTGATTTCTACAAGCATAAATGCGGCCTCCTCTCCAGGATCATGTTTCAGTAGCAGTTCCATGTGATCCTCTTGGTTACTCCATACGGCCTTTGAGAATCTCTCTCTCTCTCTCTCTCTCTCTCTCTCTCTCTCTCTCTCTCTCTCTCTCTCTCTCTCAAATCCTCTTCATTTTCGGAATAATTAATCATTAATGCCTTCCTTCAATTCATTTATCCAATTCTAGGAATTTTTAAGTCAGGTGGAAGAAGTCAAGAGATTATTCGCCCGTTCATCGCCAGCGTTAAGGAAATATAAAAAGAATAATACTGGAACTCAGGAATCAGATTAAGCCTGAAATAGAAGTGTTTACGCTTTCATGCCGAATTCTGATCATCCTAAAACTTTCTTGGCCCAGGTAAATGAGGATTTCTCTCTCTCTCTCTCTCTCTCTCTCTCTCTTCTTCTCTCTTTCTTCTTCTCTCTCTCTCTCTCTCTCATAATATCCCTCCTCGGCTTGTCTAAACATATCCAAGATTGAATCCCGAATCTAAACAGCGAAAGGAGACTAATCTCAGGAATGTCTCTTGCCTTCAGTTCCACGCAGACGCCCTGCTCTCGAGTGGAGTTAATGGATAGGAGAGAGAGAGAGAGAGAGAGAGAGAGAGAGAGAGAGAGAGAGAGAGAGAGAGAATCATATCATCAACATATTGAATCACTTGGAATTTTTGTTTTCACTCCTTCCCGAGAGAGAGAGAGAGAGAGAGAGAGAGAGAGAGAGAGAGAGAGAGAGAGAGAGAGAGAGCGAGAGAGCGTATAGTTATCATATTGAATGAATTCGGTTAGTGGTTGATAGGGCACCTGATAAACTCCCTCCCCACCCCTCCCTCCTTCCCACTCCCCCCGCCCCCAAACCCCAACACCCCCCCCAAAAAAATTTTTTTTTTTATTATTATGAGAAGTGAATATCTAATTTAATTGTGACCTCTCAAAGTCAGCACTGATCGTGAATGAGGGACTCATTCTCATTGCAGGTCCTATCTGGATGGCGCCTGTGGGTGATGAGCCTCTAGTTCTTCCTCTTCATCTCTTCAGCCTCTGTTTTCCCTCCATAGTTGATGAATTCTCTGTCAATGATAAAAAAAAAAGAAGTGATATTGCGTCATTGCGTGACGAAGATGCTTTCATTCGTGGCCAAGATACCGCCATTCATTATTTCCGGACTTCAGGGGCTTATTTTGCCCTTCGTTCAACCTTCTTTGACCCCGATTGACCCTGGAGCGACCTTTGTTGTCTTCTCTAATTTAACCTTCTGGTCTTGAGTGGATTTTAATCCCATGCCTCCTCCATGATACTGTTAGGCTTTCTCTCAAGTTCTCCCAGTCGCTGACTTCCTGGTATCCAAAGTTCTCTTTCTGTGATGGGCGATTGGTTCTGTTCTGTCTGTGTAGAGCTCAACGATATTAGCAGCAGATGGATGTAACAGGGAAGGTTATTCTGAATGTATAAGGACTGAATAATGGCTGTGGCTTCTAAAGGAACCATTTTCTTGTGAAAAGTTTGTGGAGGCAGGTGGTCCTGGGAATAGATTATTTGGCAGAGTGTCCAGGTGTGGTTCTTTCGCTGGCTGGATATTCACTGTTCTCCTTGTTGTTTTGACATTGAAGCTCGTTATAGATTTGGAGAGAGAGAGAGAGAGAGAGAGAGAGAGAGAGAGAGAGAGAGAGAGAGAGAGAGAGAAATGCAATGCGGTTGATTTCATTTCCTTTAGTCAGTTTAAAAGGACGCGTCGTTGAGGGATTGTTGGGGGAGGGGGGGGTGGCTAACCTCTCTGGACCTTCTGGAACAATGATCCTGAAGGTAGGTGCATAGCAGGGACTCTCTCTCTCTCTCTCTCTCTCTCTCTCTCTCTCAGAAATTAGAGCTAGCTTATAAAGATCTTGATGTATTCCATCAAAATTTTGCTCGTATGTTGAGCAATTAAATCTTCCCTCGCATGAACTGAGTGATACAGCATTTGATGTCAGTCATTAAAGATCTCTGTAACTTCATTTTGTATAACCCTGTAGGTCTTCGTAAATCCACTGCATTTTAGATATATTTCCTGGGAAAAGCTGTTTTGTATTTAACAGAGGCGAGAACGAGCGATGGAAATTCCTGCCCAATTTTATCAAAGGAAGAAGAATGGTGGATCCGATTGGACTTCTCTTCTTCTCTTCTCTCTTGTGTGACATTCGGTCCTCAAAATTGAATTTATTATGGCTCTCCCCTTTCCCCCTTTTGGATTTTTCTATATCGGGGAAAAGATCGAGTTGGATTGATCCAAAACAAAGGTTTTGTTATCCGTCAGGTGGAATGGGGTTTTACAGCCCAGGGGAATTTTTTTTTTTTTTTTTTTTTTTTTTTTATTAAGGGCAGAAATCTTTGTCAATGTCTCGTTTGTCCCTGCACGGTTTGGCATCTCAGTGGCGCTGAATCTATAAGGAAATCTAGCATATGAGTTTATATACACACATGCGTGTCCCAGACACTACTCTCTCTCTCTCTCTCTCTCTCTCTCTCTCTCTCTCTCTCTATATATATATATATATATATATATATATATATATATATATATATATATATATATATATATATATATATATATATATATATATATATATATATAAATAAAAATTCAGTTGAATTGGTCAACTTCAATATCGACACTATTCCCATCCTTTATTCAATACTGAGACTGTCTCTTTTATTCGGTTCCTCTTTGGTTTTCATCTCCTTTCTTTCTCTCTCCCCTTTCTTTCTTTCAAGAGGGAAAGTAAAAGCTTTTGTCGATGTTTGAAGAATGATTTTTAACCGGCGGAAGTTCGATTTTTAAAAGTCTATTTATTTCGTTAATTTTTTGGCAAAGAATCAAGGGGAAAGTGATCGTCCTTGCATAGGAGACTGTCACACAAGAGAGAGAGAGAGAGAGAGAGAGAGAGAGAGAGAGAGAGAGAGAGAGAGAGAGAGAGAAATTCTTTCAGCCACATACCATTCTTTGAGACTGCAAGCACAAAATTATTGCAATACTTACTGTGGAAACTATAAAAAGAAACAAACATTTATTATTGTCTTTATATGAATATACGCAAGCATTATTATACATATGAATACATAATTTCATTCATGTAGGGCTGAACATTTATATCTGTTTAGTAAATATTATTATAAGGTTATATATCTAAGGTTATATATATACTATGAATTATGAATATTGTCATATATAGGTATAGTACAAGGAAACTGCTGCTCCCAGGAGGCAGGAGCTCTAGATTTTGAGAAACCGGTCTGGCGTGTAGTTTAGCGTCGTTAAATCCTCCTAGGGAACTGTGGCCTTCCGGAGGGGGTGAGGCCAGGTGACCTGAGGTGACCTTGGGAAAGGCGTAGAGGACCCACAAAATAAAATTGTCAAGAGGACCCCCCAAAAATTTATATTTAGAGAAAACTCTCTTCAGATTTACTAAATCCCTTTCTTCTGGGAAAAGTGAAAGCAACCAGTTTTATCCCACTTCAGTAGTTGAATGAGAAGCACGTGATGGTCCTCGTTGTGGCCATCTTGAAAACATTCAGAGGCTCGGGTGGTCACTTTTATGTCCAGGGACAAGATTAGGTTAAGAGTCTCTACAATTTGGGTGACAAATTGGCTCTACGTGGGTTAGGCTGACCCTTTCTGAATCCACCAGGGATGTAAATTTTCTCTCTCTCTCTCTCTCTCTCTCTCTCTCTCTCTCTCTCTCTCTCTCTCATTTTTTGTACATGAGAAAGGCTTTTTCCTGATTTTTGAAGAATGATTTTTAAACTTTGTAAATTCTATTTTCAAATTTATTTCGTTAATCTTTTAGGCAGAGAATAAAGGGGAAAGTGATCATCCTTCCATAAGAAACTGTCAACGAGAGAGAGAGAGAGAGAGAGAGAGAGAGAGAGAGAGAGAGAGAGAGAGAGACTCTCCTTAGTCACAAACTGTACTTTGAGACTGCAAGCAAACAATGTACTCATTTAATACTTAATAGAAACTAAAAAGAAACAAACGTTTATCGTTGTCTTACTGATCTTTCAGTTCATTGACAGCTAAGATTTGTGTGTATAATGCAAACATTATACATTTGAATGCGTAGTTACGATGTATGTTTTTAATATTTAAATGAATTAAGTAAATATTATTATAACGTTATGTGTATTCAAAGAGGAATTATGAATATTTTCATGTATACGGGTTACAAGAAAATGGCTTCAGAAACTACAGAGCGATGTGAGGGGGAAGGAGGTTTGCACCGGGAGGTACCTGGGAAACGCAGAGGACCCACGAAAAATTGATGTATAAAGGACCCCCAAATATTTGGTCCAGAAGCCTCCATCTACAACTTACTGGAGAAGTGAAAGCAACCACGTTTATTGCAAAGGAGTGGTTGAATGAGAAGGACGTGATATCCTGCGTTGTGTCATCTGAAACATTCCTGAGGCTGGCTGGTCACTATGTCTAGGACAAGATAAGGGCAAAGCTGCTGCATTTGGGTGTGGACAAATTGGCTCTACTTGGAGTTCTGCCTTTTCAATCCACCAGGGATATACCTCTCTCTCTCTCTCTCTATCTCTCTTCTCTCTCTTCTTTCTTCTTCACAGAGACTGATAGTAAAAGATTATATTTTGATACTCATGTAAGAAAGTCACATATTATTATTATTATTATTATTATTATTATTATTATTATTATTATTATTAAATGTTAAAATTCATTAAAGGGTTGCTTTTGTTAAATGACAAAATGAAGGAAGCGGATACCAGTTTCTTCTTTCTTTTTTTCTGGCTGAAGAAGGAGCGAGCAGGTTTTGAAAGTTCTGAATTCATTTTATTATTTGCAAATACAGTACTTACATAAATGTGATTTTGTATTTTATAAAGATAATATGGATTGTAGTATATTTGTATTATTATTATTATTATTATTATTATTATTATTATTATTATTATTATTATTGCTATTAACATATTATTACATTATTATTAACTAGCGAACTGGCGTTGTTAGCTTTGAAGTTTCACGTTGCCTGACAGGCCTGAAAGTAAGCGTCCATGATAGGAGGGAACAGAGGCTTCACATTAAATAAACAGAGAGATTTGAATGAACAGTAATGAAATACCTATACCCCAACATGACAAAGAGCGTCCTCCCCCGATGCAAATCTAATGCCGCATCAAATACTCTTCTCCTCTGTTCGTCTAATAAAATCTGTTTCCTCACCACACTTTGTTACCGGTTCTCTCATCGTCACAGAGCCGTAGACCAAATACTCGTTCATTTCCGCTTTTCCAACAGAACTTTTCACAGTCTCGAGGTACTCCATCGACGTACTATTCGGCAGATTCTGCTCACGAGGGGGATTGGGGGCTTGGTCGTTAGCTGTCATTAAATTCTGCCAGGTACTGCAGCTCCGCATGAACATGCCGACTGAGGTAGTAACCAGAGACCTTCACCATCGAATTTGTCGCCAGACACAGCCGGTGACTTCATCATTTGGTTCTTTCGCACAGTCGAATAAACATCGTGACCAAACATATTCTCTATTGATGCGGAGATTTAACCGCCTTTCAGCTTTTTGAATTCAGTACGCATAAGCTGAACGCAAAGAGGAATGAGAGGTATTTCGCGAACAGTGGCCTCTGTCAGCGCTGATCTTCAGACCACGTAGATGCCATTATAAAGGATGCTCTTCAGTCGATAAGCACTATGCCGCTTTTCTGTTTTTGTTTCATTGTTAATCGGAATATAATGTTTGCTTAGTATCATCGATAAGCACCATTTCAGTTCGTTGTGAGGCCATAATATGCTCAACACTCACACCTTCTTGTGTAGCTGTTCAGAGTCAGATGTTTATATTTAGTCATCGAGGCCATCGTAGCAGGCAATAGAACGCGTTCGGTTCTTCGTTCGTTCAGCATAGTAGCATAGCAGCAGCATAGCAGCAGGCACATAGGCAAATGATTGCCGACGTCATTTGCTCACAACAAAGGCACTGTCACAGCCAGCCGCAGAAGCGCTTAGTCAACACCGATTTCGAGCCTCAGGTTTGCTACATGTTAAACAGCTGACGTCATTTTAAGTTAAATACGACGTTGTTTGCTCGAGACAAATGTTGACCGTCATTTTAGTTGGGAATATTTTTATTAGTTGAAGCCGATTGTCACTTTGTTAAATAAGTTGACAGTCATTTGGGGTTGCCGACGTCAGATCATTGGCTTTACTTAAGAAGCTGTTTGTCATTTTAAAGTTAAACAAAGCTGTTTGTCATTTTTATTGCCGATTGTCATTTGTTAAACAGCGCCGATCAAACAGTTTGGGTTGCCAGCGCTCAAAATATTTTGAAGAACAATGATTCTGAGAGCGGTAAAGAACCAGTAGCTTATAAACCCTGACAGCTTCAGTTAGATTACTTTTGGAGGGGGTTCTTCTTTCCTCTTCTCTTCTCGTAAGTGTCATAACAAATATTCCAGCCGTCCAGCCTTGAGGTTTCATTTGATTCATCTGTGCCACAGCTCCGTTTATTTATTTTTCATTTATTTTTCTTTTTCATGAAAAAGAGATTTGTCAGTGATGAACAAATTGTTCATGACTGACAGATTCTCTTTTTCATAGAAAAGAAAAAATAAATAGAAAATAAGAATAAACGGGAACGTCGACTCTTGACAGAATGAGGCTCAAGAAAATGAAGAGACAAGGAAGGCCTCAGAATGGAGACTGACACTCGGAATGTTGCTGCGACACCCGTTACCTTGCAAGGGAGAGGGGAGGGAGAGGGGGAAGAGAGGCCCCCTCCCGAAAAAGGTGGCCCACAAAGCAAAGAAGTGTCAAGGGAAAAGAGGTTTATAAAACACTGGTTCTTGCCATCTCTGGAATCAGCTGTTTAACTCAGACACGATCAGCTGCTTAACCCAAAATGACAATCAGCTGTTTAACTCAAATAACAATCAGCTGTTTATAAAAATGACAAGCAGTTGTTTAACTAATGACAAGTAGCTGCTTATAAAAATAACAATCAGCTGTTTAACTAAAAATGACAATCAGCTGTTTAACCCAAAATGACAATCAGCTGTTTAACTAAAATGACAATCAGCTGCTTAAGTAAAAATGACAATCAGCTGTTTAACTAAAATGACAGTCAGCTGTTTAACTAAAATGACAATCAGGTGCTTAAGTAAAAATAACAATCAGCTGTTTACCTAAAAATGACACCGTTGTTTAACCAAAACTGACAATCAGCTGTTTAAGTAAACCTAAGAATCAGAATCAGTTGTTGAACTAAAAAGACAATCAGCTCTGTAACTAAGTATGACAATCTGCTGTTGTATTTAAAATGACAATCAGCAATCGGCCTTTCCTTTCTCTCTCTCTCTCTCTCTCTCTCTCTCTCTCTCTCTCTCTCTCTCAGAGGAGACAGACAGAAAATTAGACGCGAGGTTCACTGCTCTGTCTAAGTGTGCACCTCACGAAGATGGCCCCTGATGAGGAAGCCTCGTCGCAAACATCCTGACTCTTCCCTTTCAGAACAATACACAAGAGGTATGGAAGGTAGACAAATGTTGTTTGCTTATGAGGAAAAGGCAATTCCATGGCCCTCATCACAACAACGAGGCAGAGTAATGGAACAGATAACTTATCTGATGAATAAGCTAAACGCCCAATGGTTTGGAAACGCATTATATTCGAATTAATTAATGAAATAAAAAAACAAGAAACATGCAAATTATATGTCAGTCGGGCTGGTATATAAAGGAGCATCAATATAATTTATAATGTATCTACAGTAGATCTTGAAGAATCAATATTTATTCATGAGATCTGCAAATTTTGTTCCACTCAAATACCTCTCATTTCACTTGTGTTCCGGCGCATGCGCAAACGACACTGGCGGATTCGGAAAATTCTGGCGGTAGTGGGGTTAGATCTCTCGCATAATAAAGTGTTGTCACGGTGACAGATTCGATGAGTGCAGAGAATAAATGATGAAGTCTGCAGTTTTAGTGTTGTCACGGTGACAGATTCGATGAGAGCAGAGAATAAATGATGGAGTCTGCAGTTTTACTTTCACTTCAAGTCAATGACAAAATCATTTAGGTTGCAAATACGTTTCCCCCTTCTAGAATTTATAACAGAATTTATTGACTTAATTTCTGATACAGAATCTCCCAAAAATCCTCGAGTGTTAAGTCTGAATTAATTTACGTCAATAAGATTCTGAAGAAGCGTCAGTGACTTTGACAGTTGTTTCAGTTTTGTGAAGTTTCTGTTGGGAAAGAAAGCGGGAAATGGACGAATAATCTGAGACTGCTTGAGTTTGAATCTACTGTAAATACAGTAACTGATGGGAAGGGCCAGGCCAAAGTGGTAGGTGGGGTAGTATAGGGCTTGTATGACAGATAAGGGAGGAGGAGGGGGCACATTATGCAGAGGAGGGTGCAGCGTTAGATTTGCATCAGAAGGAGGATTATGGGACAGCAATGGTGGTTTAATCATATGTTAAGGATACACATAAGAGTTATTTTTTCATTTACTTGTTTATTCAATCTCTTGTTTAAATCTATTGAGCCTCCTGTTTCTATCTATGGACCTTACTTTCAAGATTTAATGTCCGAAAGAGGCAACATTGAGAGGCTTTCCAGAACAACAACTAGTTATTAAACTTAGTTAATAATAATAATAATAATAATAATAATAATAATAATAATAATAATAATACACACACACACACACACACACAATAATAATGCAAATCTTCTTCACAATCCCGTGAATATAAGTTTATAGAATTCATTATTTATAAAAATATAACACAAATGACTTAGAGCAGAAGCTCAGCCTCCCTTCTTCAGAAAAAAGAAGAAGGGAGCTAGAGTGTGCTCGAAAGCTCATGAATTCATTTTATTACTTAGAAGACAGTACTTTACATAAATGTGATTTTATTTAATAATAATAATAATAATAATAATAATAATAATAATAATAATAATAATAATAGCTGACTTTTCTTACACTTGAATTATCAAAATATAATCTTTTATATATCAGTCTTCATTATAGAAAGCGAGGAGATCTGCAGAGAGAGAGAGAGAGAGAGAGAGAGAGAGAGAGAGAGAGAGAGAGAGAGAGAGAGAGAGAGAGAGGTATATCCCTGGTGGATTGAAAAGGCGAACTCAAGTAGAGCCAATTTGTCACCCAAATGCAGCGGCTTTTGCCCCTATCTTGTCCCTAGACATAGTGACCAACCCAGCCTCGGAAAGTTTTCAAGATGGCCACAACGAGGACCATCACGTCCTTCTCATTCAACAACTGGGTAACTGTACAACGTGGTTGCGCCACTTTTCCCAGAAGTAAGGATTTACTAGATTGTAAGAGGGGGGCTTCTAGACAAATATTTTGGGGGTCCTTTAGACATCAATTTTTCGTGGGTCCTCTACGTTTTTCCCAAGGTCACCTCCGGTCACCCAGCCTCCTTCCCCCCTCCCCCATCGCTCTGTAGTTTCTAGAAGCCATTTTCTTGTATACGTATACATGAAAATATTCATAATTCATAACAGATACACATAACGTTATAATAATATTTACTTAATTCATTTAAATATTCAAAACATACATAAATAAAACTACGCATTCAAATGTATAATGTTTGCATTTATACATATGCATACACAAATCTTAGCTGTCAATGAATTGAAAGATCAGTAAAGACAACGATAAACGTTTGTTTCTTTTTATAGTTTCCACAATAAGTATTAAAATAATTTTGTGCTTGCAGTCTCAAAGAATGGTATGTGGCTAAGGAAGAGTCTCTCTCTCTCTCTCTCTCTCTCTCTCTCTCTCTCTCTCTCTCTCTCTCTCTCGTTGACAGTTTCTATTTGAAAATAGAATTTCCAAAGTTTAAAAATTCATTCTTCAAAAATCAGGAAAAAGCCTTTCTCATGTACAAAAAATGAGAGAGAGAGAGAGAGAGAGAGAGAGAGAGAGAGAGAGAGAGAGAGAGAGAGAGAGAGAAAAATTTACATCCCTGGTGGATTCAGAAAGGGTCAGCCTAACCCACGTAGAGCCAATTTGTCACCCAAATTGTAGAGACTCTTAACCTAATCTTGTCCCTGGACATAAAAGTGACCGCCCGAGCCTCTGAATGTTTTCAAGATGGCCACAACGAGGACCATCACGTGCTTCTCATTCAACTACTCAAGTGGGATAAAACTGGTTGCTTTCACTTTTCCCAGAAGAAAGGGATTTAGTAAATCTGAAGAGAGTTTGCTCTAAATATAAATTTTTGGGGGCCCTCTTGACAAATTTTTTGTGGGTCCTCTACGCCTTTCCCAAGGTCACCTTAGGTCACCTGGCCTCACCCCTCGGAAGGCCACAGTTCCCAGGAGGATTTAACGACGCTAAACTACACACAGACCGGTTTCTCAAAATCTAGAGCTCCTGCCTCCTGGGAGCAGCAGTTTCCTTGTACTATACCTATATATGACAATATTCATAATTCATAGTAGATATATAACCTTAGATATATAACCTTATAATAATATTTACTAAACAGATATAAATGTTCAGCCCTACATGAATGAAATTATGTATTCATATGTATAATAATACTTGCGTATATTCATATAAAGACAATAATAAATGTTTGTTTCTTTTTATAGTTTCCACAGTAAGTATTGCAATAATTTTGTGCTTGCAGTCTCAAAGAATGGTATGTGGCTGAAAGAATTTCTCTCTCTCTCTCTCTCTCTCTCTCTCTCTCTCTCTCTCTCTCTCTCTCTCTCTCTCTCGTGTGACAGTCTCCTATGCAAGGACGATCACTTTCCCCTTGAATCTTTGCCAAAAAATTAACGAAATAAATAGACTTTTAAAAATCGAACTTCCACCGGTTAAAGATCATTCTTCAAACATCGACAAAAAGCTTTTTACTTTCTCTCTTGAAAGAAAGAAAGGGAGAGAGAGAAAGAAAAGGGAGGTGAAAACCAAAGAGGGAACCGAATAAAAGAGACAGTCGCGGTATTGAATAAAGGATGGGAATAGTGTCGATATTGAAGTTGACCAATTCAACGCTGAATTTTTGAGGTATATATACATACAAATAATATATATATATATATATATATATATATATATATATATATATATATATATATATAGAGAGAGAGAGAGAGAGAGAGAGAGAGAGAGAGAGAGAGAGAGTAGTGTCTGGGACACGCATGCGTATATAAACTCATATGCTAGATTTCCTTATAGATTCAACGCCACTGAGACGCCAAACCGTGCAGGGACAAACGAGACATTGACAAAGATTTCTGCCCTTAAGCAAAAAAAAAAAAAAAAAAAAAAATTCCCCATGGGCTGCGCAAAACCCCATTCCACCTGACGGATAAAAAAACCTTTGTTTTTGGATCAATCCAGCTCGATCTTTTTCCCCGATATAGAAAAATCCAAAAAGGGGGAAAGGGGAGGGGGAGCCATAATAAATTCAATTTTGAGGACCGAATGTCACACAAGAGAGAAGAGAAGAGAAGAAGAGAAGTCCAATCGGATCCACCATTCTTCTTCCTTTGATAAAATTGGGCAGAATTTCCATCGCTCGTTGTTCTCGCCTCTCTTAAATACAAAACTCAGCTTTTCCCAGGAAATACATCTAAAATGCAGTGGATTTACGGAGACCTACAGGGTTATACAAAATGAAGTTACAGAGATCTTTAATGACTGACATCAAATGCTGTATCAGTCTGTCCATGCGAGGGAAGATTTAATTGCTCAACATACGAGCAAAATTTTGATGGAATACATCAAGATCTTTATAAACTAGCTCTAATTTCTGAGAGAGAGAGAGAGAGAGAGAGAGAGAGAGAGAGAGAGAGAGAGAGAGAGAGAGAGAGAGAGTCCCTGCTATGCACCTACCTTCAGGATCATTGTTCCAGAAGGTCCAGAGAGGTTAGCCACCCTCCCCCTCCCACAACAATCCTTCAACGACACGTCCTTTTAAACTGACTAAAGGAAATGAAATCAACCGCTCTCTCTCTCTCTCTCTCTCTCTCTCTCTCTCTCTCTCTCTCTCTCTCTCTCTCCAAATCTATAATGAGCTTGAATGTCAAAACAACAAGGAGAACAGTGAATATCCAGCCAGCGAAAGAACCACACCTGGACACTCTGCCAATTAATCTATTCCCAGGACCACCTGCCTCCACAAACTTTTCACAAGAAAATGGTTCCTTTAGAAGCCACAGCCATTATTCAAT
>NC_089785.1:27775454-27805454 GCF_040412425.1 Macrobrachium rosenbergii
AACTCGCGATCAGCAGAGTGCTAGCTGAGAACGGAACCCACTTTCCCAATGGGGAACTCCGAAAGTTGAAAGGTAAGCTCACAGGTGAGACGGTTAAACATTCTTTAATGATTGCGCTTAGATTTAACCAGCACCAGTGTTTTGCAACGTAATCACGACACAGGAAGTGTCGTTACTCTCTCTGTTTCGTTATATATATATATATATATATATATATATATATATATATATATATATATATATATATATATATATATATATATATATGTGTGTGTGTGTGTGTGTGTGTGTTTTATGTATGTACAAAACGTACTATAAGAAACCACCTTCACTCCCTTGGACGTACAAACGCACAAACACACAATCAAAACACAAACACGAAAGCAAGGAAAAGCTTCCGTGTCATCAGCTGAGCCGCCCCTGGGGGTGGGGGAGTCATACCCAGCTGAGTGAGGTGATAAAGCAGAGCCAAGAAGATCACAAAGGGATAACGGATGATGGAGTCGCCCCAAACCCATTTCCTTTATAACCGAGAAGGGCAAAAGACGTTGCGTCTAGCTATTATTATTATTATTATTATTATTATTATTATTATTATTATTATGAGTTTGTTTGTGTTGCCAATTTCGTCACCTCTACTCTCAAGGTGCGTCTATGTTGTGGTATACATGTCATACATAAACACGTTGGCAACTTATCACATACATGTCGCAAACACGTTGACAAGAAGTCAACGACTCTAAGTGGAGAACGAGGGTGCGTCCATGCTTAAGTATAACATGTCCTTAACACGTCATCAACTTCCACACTGCAGTAAAAGTGTCATAATAACAGGTCTATGAATTATAGTATACATGTCACATACATGTCACAAACAAGTTGACATGTCAACAGCCATAAATGGAAAGCAAGGACGCGTCCATGCTACAATAAAACATGTAAAAAAACATCACCAACTTATTGCATACATATCACACACAGGTTGAAAACAAATCGATGACAGTAAGCGGAAAATGATCTTTGGCAAATCTGTATAACTTATGAAGCACTGGTTAGGATTAACAATAAGTCGTCGACTTGTATTCGACATTTTTGTGATGTGTTTGTGATGTGTGTGCACCAAGTTGCAGACAAGACAGTTAGTGCTTGAGACATGTTTTACTGTAGCGTGGATGCACGACCCCCCCTCCCCACCCCCTGCTCTCTCTTTCAAGCAAAACGGAATAAGAGAGACATACATTCCCTTTCACTCCACAGCCTCTAAGCCTCATCATTCCTGCAAGAGAACAAAAGAGCATCGCTCTAGATTAATATTCAATGACATATATCCAATGTTCATCCATTCCTGCAATCCATCAACCCAAGCAGTCTTCTCTATCAAGGATAACCGCAGGAGAGCATAGCGGAAGCAGCAGCAGCCATTCCTGAAAAGCATCCTTCGCTCCCGTGAAAGGATTCATTTTACGTCACGTCAAAGGCCCCTGGGAATCTTTGGGAATCCTTGGAAATCCTTCTTGTCTCCTGTATGCTGGAAAAAGCTCTTGCAACGCTCAGGAGAAGTTTTACGTCAACACCTGTGACTTTCCTGCAGCAGCAGGAGAAGAGGAGATGCACTTCAGGGCTTACGCCCTTTGGCAACGGATGTCGATAATCTAGCATTTTTTTTTTTATTTTTTTCAATTCGGCAGCCGGGCCAATATCAAATAAACAAGCCACGCCCCCTTCCCTCACCCTCCCACGCCACCTGCGTCAATGACCCTTTGGTGTGAAGTTATGGCTGGGTCTACACATTTCCAACTGTTTACTGATATTTGCGATTGAAATAGTTAGACGCATCGTCCTTTGTTTTTTATGAGAATTTGGACGATGTCGCTGGAAATAACTGTGGAGCACCAAATATGCCGAAATAAAATAATTATCCCTTCTGTAGATTTTTTTATAAAAAGACTATGATAAACAGACACCTTTGTGTCTGCCTAGAGAATTCTCTCTCTCTCTCTCTCTCTCTCTCTCTCTCTCTCTCTCTCTTCTTCTTGAGTTAAAACTGAAAATGTGCAGCATTTATCACAGGACAACTAATCGTTTTTATCACGCAACACCTCAGTTCAATACACAACAAATAAACAAATACATCTTGCAGTGCTGAGTAGCCATTAAAGGTCCAGTCCACTGATGACATTAAACTTCTAAAAACCCAAAAATAAAAATGTTTACAAAATATAAAAATAATAATAGCATTAGATAAAGCACTAGGCCTAATGAGACAATACAGACATGAAAAAACCACGGTTTAACAAACCAAACTAAAAAAAAAAAAAAAAAAAAACACGGTTTTAGATTACACGCATACACGACATAAACTTAAACCCTCTGTTATGCACGTGACAAATTCGACAAACGAAAAATCCAAAAATAAACGAAGAATTAAAACAAAGTCTCTTGAAAGTAAAAATCTCCAGAACACCCAGAACACCCCGTTATTCCCTCTCTCTTTCCCTCCTGTTGCAGTACCATTGATGACCAACAGCTTTAAAAGCTTACGCTGACTTTGCTCCAGCAACAATCATTATGGCTGTCATCTTTATAAAGAACTAACAAAAGGAAATTCCTTCACGCCATGCACCCAAAGACTGGATTAAAACTTCACACGGAGAGAGAGAGAGAGAGAGAGAGAGAGAGAGAGAGAGAGAGAGAGAGATGAATTGCAGCGATGGTTACAGCCTGAAACACAGGACAGCATACTTGAAACTTTTCCTTGTAATTAGCAAAAACAACTACGATAATATATCTTATTTTAAACAATTTTCGAACAGACATAATTGGAAACAACTTTTGTCAGGGCAGCCTCGTAATATAACGCAAAATAAAGTCCTTCAAAGAGTCCTTTCTATTTTTTAAACTTATTATCTTTTTTAATAATAAGCCTAATAATAATAATAGATGAACTGGCGTTAACACTCCATACAAACTAGATTTCTGTTTTTTATCATAATTCAGCAAGAAATTATTTGTTATATAAAACTAAACGTAATAAAGAAAGGAAGACGTAATTACAATAACCAAAATGCTACCCGCTCATGACGCCATAGTTTTCAAATAACAGTTTGAATATAAGGAAACAAAAATGGTTGCTTCCTAAATCCTGTACTTTTAATCAACTGGTTTCACTAACTTTACTTGGGTAAATAATATGACTTTATATTTCCCCGATAAATATAACAGTTGGGTCTCAAACAGAATCATGGCCCAAAATAATCTTTTGTAAAAACCTTAAAAGGACCAAATCGAAAAGCAGCTGAGTAACCGAAACCTGATACAACTTTCAAATAAAACCTCTTGCTCTAAATACCCTTGTGACCTCTCATGCAGTTCCATTCACTCTTTGAAAATAAACGTCCAGCAGCGCAATTTGAAAAGTGTCACATGGGAATAAACCTAAAAAACAGAAATCTTTGGAAATATTTTTAGTTCTTCTGGGAAGCCTGATCTACCAGCTTCTAGGCTGAATCGACGATGAAAAAATGATAATGAAGAAGAATATTAATTTTTTTTATAAATTAAATGCCTGTTTGAAACAGCTATAATTTTTAATGGTGCAATGATGTCAGAGATTAGGTCTCTTAGAAACCGGAATGTATATCTAATAATTCAAACCAATAATATCATAAATTTTATGCAAACAAAGATGAACTCTTTTTAATCACTCCATACGATGTTTTACACTTGGAACTGGACCTTATTCCTGTGTTTGGAATTTATCTTAATTCAGAAAGAAACTTGATTTATTCTGGATAAAACTAGCATATAATAAAAAGGTAGAACTTGAAGAACAAATAACAAAAGAGCTAATAATCAACATCCCACACGCAACAAAACCGTAGAATAAGGAACCTTCACAACAATCTTCAGACGTTTCTCACGCAGATAACGAGATTTGTTTAACGGAACGTCCTCGATAAAACGACGTCTCTGTGACAAAATGGTTGACTTCCCAAACACTGCACTGTTTATAATCAAATGGTTTCAACAAACCTTACCTGTACAGAATAAGTCATAAAAACTTAGATTTCCCCAGAAAAATAATTTTGTGTAAAAAGCAACATTGAAAGGAATCCAAAGAATAGTCTGTCAAAATTTAAAATGCCCCGAAAGTCGATAAAGAAAATTATGATTCCTTTACTGCTAAAGTGGCCCAAACCCTAATAATAGTCTCAACAACGAGAAATAAAACTCTTCTCTGGTTTTCCGAGGAAGAACGAGTGGTGGGGACTTTTCAAGCAGCAGTCTGAGTCCAGGCACAAATGCAATAAAGGGGAATTTGGGTAAAAAATGTCACATGGGCACGGGGAGAAACACAGACTCTTTAAAAGAAAAATAAAATTAGAAATTTTTCTTACAAGGAAATATTTTCATTCTTCAGCAGAAATGGAGAAGAAGAACAAAAGACCTACAGGCGTCTGTGACTAAATCGACGTTGATAGAAAATGGGATTCATGGCGCGATCTTAACAGATAGTGATGAGACTGAATAATTACCATTTTGATATACAGTGGTATTTCCTTTTTGTGGTTTTGTAAAAGACTCCTTGGCTGAATGTTGACAGAAATTAAGAGATAAAATAAGGGGCAAATCGATGCTGGTGCTGCATTAATGCCAATCTTAATTTTCTGAGAAACCCTTTTACAAAAACTTACAATGAAAGAAAATGAGCGTTCCTTCCCGAAATTCCTATCCTCTGTAGACCTTGAAAACTTTTCTGTCATCTTTCAAACTATATTATTTAAGAATTGGTCACACCAATTTCAAGCAAACCATTACACACAAACACAAGAAATTTTTATTTAAATAATCTAAATAAAAGATAATTTGAGAGAGAGAGAGAGAGAGAGAGAGAGAGAGAGAGAAGAGATTTAGACCAAAAACAAAGATGGAAGGGCCATAAATAAGATGGGACCCAAGAAAATCATTCAGAGTTGAAACTAAAAAAAGAAGAAACAGTAAAAGATCTGGAAAAGGTGCAACTATGAATCAACAAAATCTTACACAGAGGGTGGAAAGTAAGATGGAAGAAATCCACCTGACATCTTTGCGTCAGTGGCAAGGACGTCGTCAAGAGAAAATAACAGAAAGAAAAGATTTCTAACGGTGAGAGAGAGAATTCAGACAAGAAAGCGTGAAGTGGGACCTATCTTGGAAAATAGCCCAGGTTGTATCATGGGGAGCTATCAACGAAATTGAGGAAGTCTACAAGATTAAATTACTTCTGGCCCATTTGTTTAGAAGAGCTGGTTCCAAAAATTCAATTTTCTGAATAAGAGAAGGAAAACATTGAGAGAGAGAGACAAGACCAGAGAAAGAGATAATAAGAGAGAGAGAGAGAGAGAGTATCCTGCTGCTAAACTTTATGGTTCTCAACAAAACTTTAGTATGAAGCTAATAAAATATGGAACTGAAAAAATAGTTGTTTACTGACAAAATAATAAAACAGAACATAATTAATAATCAATCAATAAAAAAAAATTCTCATGGTAAATAATTTTTTCTAAGAATAATAAGAATAGAGAGAGAGAGAATCAAACAAAGAGAGAGAGAGAGAGAGAGAGAGGGTGTGTCAATGGAAAATAGCCCAGGTGGTAGATGAGGGCTCAACTGTTGAGGAAGTCTACAAGAGATGACTTCAGCCCATTTGTTTTGGAGAGCTGGTTCCAAATTCTGTTCTGAAAAAGAAGGGAAACATTTATAGGAGAGAGAAAGAGAGAGAGAGATTCAAGAGATAGAGATAAATATTTTACAAGTTGTAAACTAAGTTATAAGTGGATAAAAGAAAACTGGAATAATAATAATAATAATAATAATAATAATAATAATAATAATAATAATAATAATAATAAAAAACCAGAAACCAGCACACAAAAAAATGATCTGATTCCATCTTGACCTTTGACCTTTCCCTCCAGAGAATAATGCTTTCCTTCATTAAAATTCAACAGAAAGAAAAATCTAAGAAAACCTAAAACTGTGTTATATATTTCCTGTTTTACCTGGCCTAACCAACCTTAGACTCCCCGCACTTGTTATAAACAAAATAAACAATCAGTAAACAATGACTAACTTTATAAACAAACTGGAGAATCCGAAAACCAACTTTAGCAACAATTAGTTGTGGATAATCACAAGTCAACATGTCGGCAACACTTGAAAACGTATCAGAATCACTTGTCACCATGTCAGCAACTCTTGTCAACTTATCACCAACACTTGCCAACATGTCACCAACATTTTCAACATGTTCAGTATACAAACATCATGTCAACAACACTTTTCAACATGTCAACAACAGTTGTCAACATGTCAGCAACATTTGTCAACATGTCAGCAACATTTGCCAAAATTTCTGCAACACTTGCCAAGTCAGCTACCCTTTTCAACATGCCATCAACACTTTTTAACATGACATCAACACTTGCCAACATGTCAGCAACATTGGCAACATGTCAGCAGCTCTTTTCAACATGTATGCAACACCTCAACATGTCAGCAACATCTGGCAACATGTCACCAACACTCTTCAACATGTCACCAACAGTCTCATGGCTTTAATGAATGACTTGAAATGAACTCAAGGCCGTCCCGATCTTAGAACTGAATGAACATGAACAGAAACAACCGAGGACAATAAACAGTCATGGACTATCATAGGGTCCCTCACCTTCCAAGAGGACCAAATTAACCTAGACAATCAGAAAGCCCTCTCTCTCTCTCTCTCTCTCTCTCTCTCTCTCTCTCTCTCTCTCTCTCTCAGGGCCAATAACACTGACGGAGGTCGTTCTTGGCCGAGTGTATTGATGTTGGCTTATGACGGAGGACATCAAACAGGGACTGATTGCAGGAATCTGATGGGAACAGACTGAAGGGGAAGGGATCATTTGTGTTGGGATAAATGAACTTTTTATTAAGAAAAATGATATATGTGATTTATTATGAGAATATCCAGGTAAGAAAAATGGATTTACATTGGTCTGTTATGCTGAGGGTTATTCAAACTTTTCTTTCTTATTTTTTTCTTAATAGGAGGAGGAAAAGGTTAAGAAAGGGACTTTAAAAAGTCTCTCTCTCTCTCTCTCTCTCTGAATAAAGTACAAAACCTATGATAAAGAGGCCATACAATACCAGTTTTTACACTTCAGTAAAAGAAAATTTATGAAACATAAAATTAACAAAAACCTGAGGGATGAGGGTGCTAGTCCCTCACCCTAACACTCAACGGAGCTTGTCTTAGGTGTTCTTGGGGCGACTTTCCAAATACTGGCCAGACCAATTTACTTTATTTCACAGAAATGAAAACCATTACCTAACATGTAGGAATATTTTTAATAAGAGATCTTGACATTTCAATAGAAATTTATTTATTATTTCTCCAAAAACTGTGACAAACAAAAGCGGAAGGTAAAATTATTTAATATTATGGAAGGGCAACATACGAAGTTTGACAAATCAAAATATAAAGATAAGAAGGAATACCAAGATAATAAGATCAAAATTTAAAAACCAAAATCTCCAAAAGGAGATGAGATTGGTCCCAAAGAGAGGTACAGGATCTGTTTGTGCAAAATCTACAACTAACACCAAAATCAAGAGAATTCAGAATTTCCTAATCCAACTACCCAAGCCAACTTGGGGGCTTGGTTCCCCCCCTCCCCCCACTTTCCCCTTCCAATGAAAACTGAAACTTATCGGGTCTTGCAATGAAAACTGAAATAAGTGGTAACCAATAACTGGATATTCGGAACTCGTTTCCGATGGACAAAATTAGAGCCTCGATTCAGATTTGGTTCCAGAGGCGCTTTCCTGATGACATGGACATTATGGACACCCAAAAAAATGATCAATAAACTCTCTAAGAATGAAGAAAATAATTAAATATAATTTTTGTGAATAAAAATAAAACAGGCAAACCTAAAAGTATTAAAAATTGTCTCAAAATAACCGAGGCAACTTCACTATATATGACGGTATTTGAAGACAAGAAACCTTTTCCTCTTCAACATGGTAGAGTTGCAGTTGACTGGACTGCCCTTGGGTTAGAAGCCAGTGGACTGAATGAATCTATCAGAGAGAGAGAGAGAGAGAGAGAGAGAGAGAGAGAGAGAGAGAGAGAGAGAGAGAGAGAGAGAGAGAGAGCAGAGCTGCTAACCTTTACATAAAACCGATTGATTCTTTAGGAAATGAGTAAACTTATGTCAGATTCCACGAAGACATGAAGTTTTATGTTAGATTCTATGAATAAACAAACAAACAAATAAATAAATAAATAAATAAATATACAAAGGCTTAAGAAAATTCCATAAAAATAAAATGAGCTGAAATGAAGAGGGAGAAGTGAATCCAGTGCCGGTGAGAACAAAAAGGCTCAAAGTGGATTCTCTGGAAGAAAATGAAGCCTATGAATGACAAGAACCCTTTCAGAACTCCTCAAAAAGTTCTTCTCTGGTGAACAGAATCTTTGCGTTTTCTTCCTCCTGCAAATATTACCACAATTATTCGACTGAATGTTCCTGTCATTTGCAGACCTGACCAAAAAGTTATATGGAAACCTTTGTCTTTCAGGATCGGGGACTGATTGTTTCAAAAACTCTTTTCAAGAGGTTTATGCCAGACCTTCCCAGGAAGTTTCGATGAAATGGTTTGTGTGTCTCATTCATTCCTGATAACAAGACACAAATATAGAAACAGATAGCCTTTGCGTAGAGGTAAATCCTGTTCATGAGTAAGTTTAAATCTGAATTCAATACAGTTGTATTTTCCTTGAATACATTATATAGCATCACAGTGCACAGAGCCACTGATAAAACTGCACTTTCTCTGAATACAAAACTGACCTGATAGCGAGACAATGCCTCGAATCTTTCGTCTGAATTCGACAGCCACAGAACTTTAATAAAGGCCTTCCACATTCCCCAATGTCATTGCTGGACCAATAATGAGGTTAATTTCAACGGAGATAAAACCAATAGTACCTTTTGGACTGTAAGTAAGTGAAGACTCTAAAAGAGAGAGAGAGAGAGAGAGAGAGAGAGAGAGAGAGAGAGAGAGAGAGAGAGAGAGAGAGAGAGAGACACTGGACAAAAAAAAGTAAAAAAAAAAAAATAAAACTGCACTTTAGAGCATAAGAAGTGATGTAAATGAAAATTCAACATTGCAATCTGACGATTGTTGCTCTCAAAGAATAGCTAAGGAAATTGCATTTATACATCTATACATATATAAACATACATTTCTACAGCAACAAAAGCAAAGAAATGCTACAATAAGCAAAGACTCCTTTTACAGAACCACCCAATAGAATCAGTTCTCGCATCCCCATTATATTCCCTTTCCAAACGAACTTCCAATAGCTTCCTCTCACGACAGACATCAAAAGAAACCCCGAGATTATTGCGGCATAATGCTCTGTCTTTGAGGACGAGAATCGAAGTGAATAAAACTTTTCATTCCTGGATACAACAGACAGGGGGTATGTTGATTCTCCCATACAAGAGACAGCCTCATTAATAAGTAAGGAGAGAGAGAGAGAGAGAGAGAGAGAGAGAGAGAGAGAGAGAGAGAGAGAGAGAGAGAGAGATTACTATGATGGAGTTAAGGCATTTTTGTAAGAATAATGAAACCACTGAGTGTTGATACATGAGATTGATTTTTCAATGTATAATCAAAACTTATCCTCGTTACTTTACATTTAAGAAGAATAATTATCGATTCTGTCTAAAGTAAAACATGTCATATAAGAACGTTGACAACGTTTCGCACACACATCACAAACATGTTGAATACAAATCAACGGTGTCGGTAATCCCATCCAGTGACTTCAAGAAGACTATCAACAGAGAGAGAGATCTACTTCGGTCTCTGAGAGAGAGAGAGATGAGAGTGATATGCATGCAATAAGTTGTCTGATATGTATGAAGAAAGGGTTGATTTTTATGACATGGTTTGAGGTGCAAGGATCAGAGAGAGAGAGAGAGAGAGATTACTTATGATGAAGTTAAGGCATTTCTGTCTGAAAAATGAAATCATTGTGCGTTGGTACATGAGACTGAGTTTATCATGTATAATTAAAACTTTTCCTCGTTACTTGACACTTTAGAAGAATAAACACACGTCGACAACTTATAGCAAACATATTACAAAAGTGTTAAACACAAGTCAACGACTTTATGTTAATACTATCCAGTGCTTCATAAGATAATCTTGCATTTGCCAAAGGTCCGTCATCTACTTACGGTCTCTGACGTGTTTCCAACATGTTTATGATAGTTATACAGTAAGTTGTCTATAAGATGTCTACATGTTTATGACATGTATATGATAATTTGTCAACATGTTTAGGACATGTACACAAATTGTCTACATGTTTCTGACATGGTTTACTATAGTGTGGACAAAATTATATTGGAAATGCTAGTTACGCTGCAAAAAAAAAAAAAAAAAAATTGATTTACTGAAATCTGATGAAAAGGACTGATGCTCTATCTATTAGTCAGCCGTGTGTACATTCCCGTTTATATTATTAAAAAACTATTCATCCATAACACAATATGAAACACAAACCACCAAACTCAAATCACGACAACCACAATCAATTGGACCCCAGAATGACCTCTGATGCAAATTGCAAGAGACAAACGCCACGGCGGGGGGGGAGGCCTTAACTTAATGAATACCCTTCAAAGCAAGTGATGGACAACAGAAACAACATCCTGAAGGATTCACAAAGATTCATCATCAGTCTCTCTCTTCTCTCTCTCTCTCTCTCTCTCTCTCTCTCCCGAAATAGATTCTCTCTTCAGACGCTTCATTACATTTGCCGGTTCGTTAGAGCACTATTATCGTTCAACGTAGATGGAATCAGTCGCTTCCGAAGGAATTGCGATAAAGGATGACTCAATGTGCAACATCAGATGATGCAATTTACAATATCAGATGACGCACCCGTCATCACCGTTCAGGAATATCCGACTTTACCTTCAGAAGGAATCTGTCGAGATTCTGATGAATGCTTCCTCCCAGGAGGCACAGGATTACCTCGTCGAGGCCATTCTTCTCTTTTTCATTTCATCATAATGTGACAGTGTGGAATCCAAAGCAGAACTTCGCTAAAGCTCGTCAATTTTTATTTCTCTCAATTTCCATCCTCCCAAAAAGGCTGCGACCCAATGCCGTCATCTGACTATCAGGTACATCATTCATTGCACAGGTCAAAGTCTCGATGGGTTTAAGCCTCAGGGGACATGTGGTCTCCTTAGCTAATGAGGCGAGTGGCTACTTGTACACACACACACACACACACACACATGCACTCACACACAACTTATAAATCATAACCACCATCACTAAAACCGAATCCAGATTTACGTAGCAACACTAACTACTTAACATTTCCAATTTCCACTCGAAACAAAATGAGAAAACTCTCTCTCTCGCGCATGCGCAAAAATAAAAAAAAAAAGACCAATCAAGGCCGTTACGTTGTGGACGGACGAACTTTTGCAGATTTAATTGAAATCTGGAAAAGGAAGAGTTAATAAAAAAAAAAAAAAATGCAATCACGAACGAATGACGGGTTCAATTGCAATACAATTCCCACCATCAAAATATGATCGTTCAGAACGCTTTAGACCAAGAGGAAATTGCGCTATCACAACGGTGACGCTAAAATTCACTAGTATTGGATTCTGGTCACCCTTCCACCCACCTACCCACCCCACCCCACCCCACTTTTGAAAAGTTGTTCATGGGATTATCTGCAACATATACAAATATATATATATATATATATATATATATATATATATATATATATATATATATATATATATATATATATATATATATATATATATATATATATATATGTAGAGTATAGGCATACCCATTGCTACTAAACCACCTCATCTCGTTTCAGAACAGTGCAAATGCCCAAGTACTTGATATATCCTCAATGAGCATTTTTATACCTGTTTTCATACACGTATCGGTTACAGATAATAACTGGTTCATATCAAACTCTTAGAAGGACGCCAAAGTCCGAGGGGAAAGCCAAAATCAGAGAGAGAGAGAGAGAGAGAGAGGACAAATTCCAGCATTTTGGAGCATTACTGTATATTCACCGCTCAAGAGGATAAGCTCTTTCTCCACAGTGGGTGTCTATGTGTAAAAGAGAGAGAGAGAGAGAGAGAGAGAGAGAGAGAGAGAGAGAGAGAGAGAGAGAGAGAGAGAGAGAGAACTAAACTGGGCGGTAATGGGGGGGATCTTAACGAGCTAATTAATCCGCAATTTTGAAAACTTAATTACTCCTGATTCTCTGAAAGGAGAATTTAAGCGCATTGCTGCTATCACAGAGACCAATCAGAGGACAGAGTGTAATGAGGATATACTTCATTTCCTCAATAAAAATAATTTATTTATAAAGTTACTCGAATATTCATTTTTCCAAAGAAATTCAAAAGTAATGACACTGAAATTCTGTTTAAGTATTTTGGACAGAGTTCATGATTGATTGGGTTCTATCTCTAAGCACATCATACCTCTTACTGCAGTCCGTCTTCGATTGAGTGCACCTTTGCACCATTGCATCTTTGGAGTCCTCTTACGTAGCTATGTGCCGTGAACATCCATACATTTATATACCAATTTCCTCTTCTAATCCTGAAGAAGAAGAAGAAGAAGAAGAAGAAGAAGAAGAAGAAGAAGAAGCCAGAGGGCTAGGCAGACAGACAGACAAACGACAAAACCGTAACATAATAATTGTCAGCAACAAACGACTTGGAAAAAAAGGAGCAAGGTGCTTTTGAAACGGTATCTTCAAAAGGTTCATTGGAATCCTTCCTCTCTCTCTCTCTCTCTCTCTCTCTCTCTATCTGCTCTCCATTATATAGAGCGCACATTCAACAGCGCTGCCTGGGAGACAGAGCCAAGGTTTTACAGTGAGTGAAACGAGAATGCTCATTTTAACAGCCTTTTGGAATGAAATGGTATAGGGGAGGAGGAGGAGGAGGAGGAGGAGGAGGAGGAGGAGGAGGAGGAGGAGGAGGAGGACAAATTCCGAAAGAAATCCATGCATAAGGGATGAAGAGGCCTCTCGCATAGTTCAGGATAAAAAAAAAAAAAAAAACAAAACCGTCATGAATAATTAAGGAGTTTCTGAGAGAGTTCAGGTAGACAGGGAAAAAAACCCTGTCCAACCTTGTCTTCTGTCAGGAAAGGAAAAAAAAAACACCTTGTCTGTGGAGGGGGATAAAAAGGCTTTGGTTTTTTTTTTAATGAATTCGAGAGCAGAGACTGAGACAGACTGAAGAGGAAGGACGGAGACTGAAGGAAGTAACAGGAAAAATGAACGATATGAATTGAACGTCTGCAATATCTTCGTTTTGCTGAAATCTTCAATTTCATTTCAACCTGTTGCCTGGAATATTCGATTCCTTAAAACAAATTGAATAAAACTGCGATGAAATATTCGTCCCTCCAAATCTGAATTGGTAATTACTTAACAGATATAAAGATTAGTATCAATACTTGATGCTAACCGGAGATATGACAGAGGAAGATGTGGGAGATACAATGAGAAAGATGCAAGTGATAAAAAAGACAGGAAAAAGAAGAAGAAATAAGCAACAACAAGCTCACAACACATACAGAATAAGAAAAGTGCTATTAAACTCAGAGGAAAACCCCTGATCTCGAATAGGAGACAGAAATATAAAACTAAACAACGAAATCACGAAAATATTCAAAGAAAGAAAAAATGCAGGTCTCGAGACCAACTGGAACCTGGTTTTATCTGGAAAAATTTCTCGATCGGACACTTCAATCAAATGCCTATCACTGGACCATTCGTTTTGTCTTGTGTATCCCAGAATATTTTCGACAGAGAGAGAGAGAGAGAGAGAGAGAGAGAGAGAGAGAGAGAGAGAGAGAGAGAGAGAGAGAGAGAGAGAGGATGAGCATTAAAAGCGGACGACATCGTAAAGAGATATTCATTAAACCCGTCTGCAGAGAAGGGAGAAAATCCTTTTTTGATTTCATTCCAAAGATAAAAGGAACATTTAAATAAGTCGTCAACCAATCAATATTCAATGATATCAAATGTAAATTGAAAGTACGACGAGATATGCCTATCTGAAAGAAAATATTTAGGTGTTACATAATCATAAATGACAGAGAGAGAGAGAGAGAGAGAGAGAGAGAGAGAGAGAGAGAGAGAGAGAGAGAGAGAGAGAGAGAGAGAGAGAGGTTATAGGAAAAGGGGATAAATAAATAAATAAGAGGAACAGAAGAGAAAACCGATAACACTGAAGAAATTCCGGGAGAGAGAGCAGGAATGAATTTGCTCCTCACTAAACAATTGAAGGTCAGAAGATGCCTTCTTTCTGAAGGGTTAAGAAAGGTTTATTTTCTCTTCTTCTGCAAACGAGAGTGGAATTTAATTATTTCTTAACATAAGGGTAACTTTTATTGATTTGCCTCCCAATATCTGGGCGAGAATGCTGGTTATTTCTCCCTGCAAATATTCACTATTGTTCCTCACCACCTAGGGAATTTTCCCAAAACCTAGGGAATTTTCCCAACCACCTAGGGAAATTTTCCCAACCACCTAGGGAATTTTCCAACCACCTAGGGGAATTTTGCCCACCACCAGGGAAATTCGACGTCGATCCCATTGCTTTCTTACCACGTCGACTCCAGGTATCAGCTGCTGCTGTAGAAGGTTCTTCCGAAGCCAGAGACAAAAGGCAACGTTGGTTCCAGAGTTTTGACAAAGGAGATAATGTGACGCCTATCAAGTAGGGCCTATTTTGACCCAGTGTGACATCCGTTAGCCAGAACCTTAATGACCTGGGATGGTCAAATTATAACAATTGGAAAATCTTATGAAATGACCCCATTTCTCAAATCTGACAACAATTGACAAACTGTAGTGTCTGGAAGTATATTCGTGGAACGTGTCAACCCTTTGCCATCGTGATTCTGGAAAGGGGGGAGGAATGGAATGGAATATAGAGTTTAGGCCAAAGGCCAAGCACTGGGGCCTATAAGGTCATTCAGCGCTGGAAAGGAAAATGAGAGTAGGTAGGTTTGAAAGGTGTAACAGGAGGAAAACCTCGCAGTTGCACTATGAAATGATTCTTAGGAAAAGGTGGATAGCAAGATGGAAGAAAGATAATATGAATGGAGGTACAGTAAAAGGAATGAAAGGGGTTGCAGCTAGGGGACGAAGGGATGTTGCAAAGAACCTTTAGTAATGCCTACAGTGCATCCCGTGAGGTGCACTGACGGCTCTACCCCCTACGGGGAAAAAGGAGGGGGCGGGGTGCTGGCAACGCTGTTGTCATTTGCCCCTGAACTGGCACCTGACCCCCTTCATGTCGGACGAGAATGATTTTGCGTATTTCGTTCAATTTCTACTTCCGTTTATTCTGAAAGGGTTTTAGCTTTGCACAAGTGTTTGGGGGACCAGCAAATTGTCCCCAAACTTTTATTGCATACCAATTGTTTTTGTTATTCCTGTTTTCATTCGTGATTTTAATATTATATGTTTCCAGGTTAATATCAGCGAACAAAGGTTGTGTTTCATCGCGCACCATACTCGGGTTTTGTTTGGTTACGTGAAATACTTGACGAATCGAACACGCAGTGATTTTCTCTCTCTCTCTCTCTCTCTCTCTCTCTCTCTCTCTCGTCATGAGGAAAAGTTATGACGCTTTGAGCCAGATATTGTACTGGAAATTGACCCTTCTTTACAAATCAGTAGAGTGTAAACGTCTCGATTGGTCTGTCAGTTTTAATTTCAATATGATTTTACACTTTTATGAGTCTGCACAGCATATTAATATTTATATTGTGAAAATGCTCTTTCGTGTTTTCTGCTTACTGGAGACTTATAAAACAGATATAAAGAGACACAAGGCCCAGGTTATATACAAAAACATGGGTGGGATTTAAATACACAAAAGGAAAAATATCCATGAAAAAGTTTTTTGCAATTATAAAATCTCTCTGACAGTTTGTGATGACAATTTCAGGCCCAACACACAGAACATTACATTATCTGAGTTTTCCTCAATTTTAAGATCCAACACAGAGATATTCAATATCTATTCCCTTGAGAGAGAGAGAGAGAGAGAGAGAGAGAGAGAGAGAGAGAGAGAGAGAGAGAGAGAGAGAGAGAGAGAGAGAGCAGACAGACTTCATAAACGAGAGGGATTAAATCTGTCTGCAGAAAAAAGATAATGAAAATGATTAATTCCTAAAGATGAAGAAACACTTGACTCAGTCGTCAGTCCAATCAATACACGGTTTATCAAGGAAATTAAAAATACAACGAGATCTGCCTGTCTGAAAGAAAATATTCAAGTGTTACATAATCATTTTATGATATTCAAATATTTGAGAGAGAGAGAGAGAGAGAGAGAGAGAGAGAGAGAGAGAGAGAGAGAGAGAGAGAGAGAGAGAAAAGAAATAAATAAATCAATAAACGCTCCCATACGCCTAAAGACTGTCAAAGAGAGACCAGGAACCAATAAAAAGTAAAAAAACCATTAAACAAACTTGGAGGTCATCCCAAAGGTCCCTAAGAGAAGGTCTAGATAATGAAAAGGGCTCTTCCTCTCGTCAAGATTAAACATGAACAAAATGGATTATTCCTTAAGAAAGGGAACAAAGTTGATTTTCACCAAAAATGAGAACAAAAAGGACCTGAGTAAAAAAGAAAGTACATTAAATCTCCCACTACCAAGCCTCCAACTGGGAATTTTCCACAACCTGATGAAGACTCCCCCCACATACTGGGAAAAACCTGACTCAGTAATTTCCCCAACACCAAAATAACTTTCCCCACCACCTGAAACTCATCAGATTCATCGTTTTCATCCAATTTGGAATTTGTCCCATGACAAAGGAGAATTAGCCAGAAACTCCTACACTGAAACTCAAGAAATTTTGTTTTTCACCTAAGAAATTTCTCCTCCACCTGGGGAATTTATGTTTTGTTAATCCTAACGCAAATTTTAGCAGCGTGACCTAAAAATCAGCTGCTGCTGTTCAAATCAAACAGCCAGGGACGAAGAATAAACGTTGGTTCCAAAGTTTTGGGGAAATAATGGGATATAGAGCAGGGCCTATTTTGGCACCTATAACATCATTCAGCAGAATCTTTGAAACCTGGGAAATTCAGAGAAAAAGGTAACAAAAGGCTTAACAGGAGGAAATCTCAAAGCTGCACCATTTCTAAAAACTGATAGGCAATTGAAACAAAGATGGAAGAAAGAGAATATGAATAAAGGAACAGTAAAAGAAATTTGAAATCATGATTCTGGGAAGGGGGTTTGGAGAACCTTAAGCAAAGCACAATGTCATTTGGTTTACTGACCTGGCACCTGACCCCACATGTCGGAAGAAATTTGATGAGGATCCCGAAAATTTAGTTCTATTTCCATTTCCGTTTATTCTGAAGATGAATAATTTGCACCAATAATGTTTGGAATACCAGAAAATAATGTCCCCGAACTTTTATTTCAGATCTGTTATTGTTGTTCTTCCTATTTCATTCGAACCATTTTATGTATAAATTTATCAGTTTAATATCAGACTGAATAAATGTAATTTGCGTTTAATCATAACGAAGATCAGCACTTGCGTTTTGTTTTAATTCACCTACTTTTTGACAAGTATTGATAAACAAGAAAAATATAATGTCACCTCTCAAATCTTCTCTTACTCCATCCCCTTTATCTCTCATGCGCACAGCTCTCAGAATCTCATTCTCGCTCTCTCGCACGATGAAAATCAGTGGAATAAACATTTCAATTGGTCTGTCAGTTTTAAATACAGATTTCAATAAAATAAACCTTTGTCTTGTGTTTTGGGTATTTTATGCATTTATGAGAGATGCTACATATCAATATTTATATTTTGTTAAGTGCTTTCATGTTATCTGCTTAATGAAGAACGTTGTAAAACAGATATAAAAAACAAGGGTGGGTTATATACAAAAACACGGAATGGATTTTTAACACAGAAAAGGAAAAATATCCATGAAACATATTTTTTTCTCTAATCATAAATTCTTGATCTCTCTAAAGTTGGTAACATAACATATTAATTTGGGATCTGACTATACTTTTCAAATGTGGATTCAGCAAAATTTTCTCAAATTCAAATTCAACACAAAGGGATGTTACCCATATATCTATTCCCTTGCTATCACTTGAGATAGAGAGATAGAGAGAGAGAGATATATAGAGAGAGAGAGATATCATAATTCACTGTAAAAACAAAAGTCCATACATAAATCTAACATCATTCCAACACCAAAGCAGAGGAACAGGCAAAAGACCTTATGAATCTGAAGCAGTGGGTCAATGGGTCTCAATGAAACAGAAACAACAGAGGTCCAAATCACAAGACAAAAAAAACAAAATAAAGCAACCGTAAAAGCTGAAGGTCCATTAAAGAAAAAATCCAGTCTAATAATGAAAAAGGTTTTCCTTTCATCAAGAATAAAAAAAACAAAGTGGATGTCTTCTCTTGAAGAAAGGGGAAGAAAAGAAGAAGAAGAAGCAAGAAAAAGAGATAAAAAGACGAGGGAAGGGATTCTAATCTCAAGAGTTACAGAGCACAAGAAGGGACAAGGGAGTGTCGTGTCACAGGTTCCAAAAGGAGATTAATGATGCAATAAAAGAGAAAAGTAACAAATTTTCAAAATATTAAGGGTACAAAAGACTTCTCTTCAGGAAATTAAACCAAAATAATGACTTGTCAAGAATGGACTAAGGTTCCACTGACAGGAATAGATTTTTTTTGCAAGCAAGAATTGAAAATAGAATTGTGACTCAACAGGTGATAATGACCACGCCACGTGATTTGCTGCATTAGGAATTTATTGGGTTTTGAATAGACATGATACAGTAAACTGAATTTGACTAAAATCTTAATGATTCTGACATATCAGAGAGAGTGAACAGGAGAGAAGAGGAAAGGTGAAAGAACTCAACTTTTGAAATGTGGAATCATGCAAAATGATATTTTAATAAGAATGTTTATTAATGGGGAACAACCGATATATACTATATATCTATAAAATTATAAATATCTCATCTATAGGTTATATTTATAACTATTATAAGTATATATATTTCATATTATATATATATATATTTTATAAATGTGGAATCATGCAAAATGATATTTTAATATATATAATATATATATATATATATATATATATATATATATATATATATATAATCTAATAGTATTGAAATAAACATTCCCAAAACACGAACGTTTACCAAACTGACAAGTAAAAAATCAAGTAAAAGTTTAAATAAAAAAATATTTGAAAAGAAAAAAAAAAATTGAGCAAAAAAAAAAAATAATAGTACGTTTAAAGAGGAAATCCTTCAGGAATAATGAACGCACCCAAAGAGAAGAAGAAGAAGAAGAAGAAGAAGAAGAAGAAGAAGAAGAAGAAGAAGAAGGAAAGAAAAATCGCCTTCCATGCAAATACCGAGCGAATATTCTCCTCTCTTTTCCTTTTCATCCTCAAGAGTGTATTTGTACAAAACCCCAACATCGGAGCCAAAAGAGATTTTCCATAAATATAAAAAAGAGAGGGTAGATGGGTGGGGGGAGAGGTGGAGGTTAAGGATGGTAAAAGGTAGGGGGAGGGGGAGGGGGTTATCTTCAAACTGTGAAAGGAAGTCACGGTCTGGCTAAAGGATGGAAAGTGAGGGATTGTGGAAAAGGAAGATTTCTCAAGTGGAGAGAGAGAGAGAGAGAGAGAGAGAGAGGGAATGGTGTTTTGGATCCCAATTTGACGTGGCTTTTGAGTAGACAAGATGTTAGTTTCTTTTTGAGTGCAAATAATGCACATGAGAGAGAGAGAGAGAGAGAGAGAGAGAGAGAGAGAGAGAGAGAGAGAGAGAGAGGTGCGTGTTGGTATAAGACCAACTTACCCAAAATTAACGCATTCAGAAAATCTTCCTAACAAAATTTTATTCAAAAATTTTATTAAAAGATTATATATATATATATATATATATGATTATATATATATATATATATATATATATATATATATATATATATATATAAATGTGTGTGTGTTTTTTGATGAATGAGTTTTTTATCTTTTATTTCATTACAAGCGACTCTCATTTTCCGCATGCTTCCATGAATTTAGTGTAAGTATCCAGACTGTGCTGGCCTCTCTCTCTCTCTCTCTCTCTCTCTCTCTCTCTCTCTCTCTCTCTCTCTCTCTCTCTCTCTGAGGATGAATCATTCATTACCTTTTAATATCCGCTCACTAATGAGATTTTAATTGCCACCAAAAATGACTTTCTTGCACTATCTTTGAAGCTCTGCGCTCTCTCAGAATAAATCCTTCCTCGTTGAAGTATAAAAGTGGAGAAGAAAGTGGAGAGAAGAAGAAAATCAGTTTCGTGATTAGCGAAGGATAATTATAGGAACACACTCCTTCAGTTCTTTGTTCGGTTCCTTGTTCATCTATTTCTCAGTTTCAAAACACAGTAATAATAATAATAATAATAATAATAATAATAATAATAATAATAATAATAATAATAATAATAAAGCAGAGTATCATGTAAATCTAGGGAGTCTTCCTACAAAAGACTTCAATAAATAATCATCTTGATGACCTTCATAATTATACAGTCTACTGGTCCCATCCACCAATTCTCAGCATCTCAGTTGCCACAGTGACCTCTTCACTTCTCTATCCCCTAATATTTTGGAAAGGCTTTCCACTGGAAGCCTTGAAACCCTAAAGGAAATGAATGAAGAAATTTTATTCCCAGGTAGGGTCTGAACACACCCTGGGTAGGAGACTAAGGTTAGCATCCCATTACACCACCAAAAATATCTTTCATTTTATAAGGATCTGATCTCCATTCATGAAGATCTACAAATGTTGACACTACTCTGTACCAAGTAAAGGGAGTTTCGATGACAAGGTAAGCACGACAGACAGACACACACACACAGATTGACAGACGAAGTGGATTGATTGAAAGACCTCTTGAGAGAAGAGCAATCGAAGAAGCCAATCTACCAGACTCCCTGTGGACAGCCATCGCTCCAAAGTTGTTAACCAGATACTTTTTCACATTTCAGAAGAATAACCAGACACTCTCCTTCACTTTAAAACAGCGTACAGTTTCTACACGATTGTTTTAAAATAGAGACACCAGCGGCGTTACGAATGACATGAAGTACCTTCCTGAAATTAAGAGAATGACACTACATCGCCAAAAATGTACTAACATCCACTTTCTACGTGATTAAACTCTAAAAAATACAAAGATGAAGAACTTACGTAGGAAGCAATAATGCCAAGTTGTGTGGCAATAAAGATGACAAGAATTTAATGTTACAATGTCTCGAAAGAAGGGGGGGGGGCTGGTCCCCGAGTTTATGTTACTCGAAGTGTCCATAAGCCTAAAACGAGCTGAGAGAATAAAACATTTCAAGGAGAAAGACTGAGTGAATGTGACTCGGGAAAGAGTTTGTAATTTAGGCGAGTCATTCACACATGACAAGTGAAAAGATCAAAAGAAATGAGGAACTATAACACCGCTCCAGATGGGGAAACAAAGTCTGTGAGAAAACTGGTTTTACTTTTAAAAATGGCACACAGTCAAGAAAGAAAGCTGGATATAATTTTCTCAATATGAGGCGGCAATCTACAAAGAAGAACTTTGAAGTTATGAAGGTTCTTCAAATGAACTGACCAGAAATGAACAAAAATGATAAAATCGAGATCTAGTTTCTTGGTAAAAGCCAGTTGTCAGTTCCTGAACTGTAAAACCCCATGAATCAATATTTCCAGCAAAGGGAAAAAAACTAACACAATATTCATTAAATCAGAGGTGCCCTTAAATCTTTAAATTTAAAGATTGTGTCAAGAAATATTTGCAGTTTGGTAATGTCAAACCTTCTTCATCATCATCATAAGGTAATGAGATCACAATGATGAAGATAATGACTTTCGTATTTTCATCAATAAAAACAGCTAAGCTTTTGAGCTTTCTCTGTAATTATATGAAGAGAACATATCCTCTGCAAGTTTCTGTAAAACAGTTATTTTACACCGAGATGTTGTGGTAATGCCTCCAAGTAAAAAAAAAACTTTAATAAAAAAACTTTATTTTATTTTGTAAATATACAACTTCATTTGGAAAGTTCCTGTGGTTGTGCAAAGCTTTGTGGAGAGTCAAAGCTTTCAAAGTCTCAATTACATATCAAGAATATGTTTAACAATTGGCTGGTATCTCGAAACATATCAGGGATGTATTCCTGATCAAATTATCTGCCTGTTTCTGTTCCTACAGACCACAAGATTATACATTATGCTTAGCTGCTTATAACCTTCAGTGTTCTGAGAGAGAGAGAGAGAGAGAGAGAGAGAGAGAGAGAGAGAGAGAGAGTTTAGGCCTTAAATGAGAGAGAAGGCACCACCCTGCCTTTCCATATCATTTTACTATATTCATGAGATGAGAGAAAGAGAGAGAGAGAGAGAGAGAGAGAGAGAGAGAGAGAGAGAGAGAGAATCTCGTCAGCTAAGGACAGAGGACATCCTTCAAAATGCCTCAAGATATGGCCTTATTTATGACCTTCCTGCTTCCTACTGTAAATGATGATTAAATGCCCCCGTGAGGAGAAGAGCAATCCATCAAGACACTCCCCACCCACTCCAACACTCCACCACAACTCTCCCCAACTCCAACTCTGTGTTCCTCCCCAACTCCAACACTCCCAGGGACCAACTACACAGACCCGAGAATCAGTTATTGCCAAAACTTGGTTTCATGGACGGAGACATCTTGTTGCACGACAGTCCTTCTATGACACTCGACTTCGGTGCCATTTCAGGGTATAAGGGATGACCCTTGAGGCTAGGGACTAGGGACCCATGAGTCTAGGGTCCCTAAGCCTCTGAGGGGAAAGGGCATCGCCAGGGAAAAAAGCTGCCAATGAGATGAAACTGTTAAACGACTCAGGAATTAAAAAGTAGCTTTCAATGGTGTTTCTTTTGAAGTTTTCCAGGAGATTACACTACATATACTTCTATTTCACTGGTAAATTGCGCTCTCTCTCTCTCTCTCTCTCTCTCTCTCTCTCTCTCTCTCTCTCTCTCTCTCTCTCTCCAACACAAGGAAGATTTAGGCAATAGTGCGAGGGAATAGAGACAGAGGTAGAGTGAAAACTAATAATTGGAGAGAAAAGAAATATAAGGGAGACGCCAAAAGCCTTTTGTATTTCCCACAAGACTCAAGAGAAGGCAGCGCAGTTTCTCAAGTCTCTCAATACTTATAACTGACTTGTAACTGACGGCCATGACAAGGAAAAAGCAAAAGGAAAAAGCAAAAAGGAAAAGAAGTAATTAGATGTTGCCACGTGAGACAGAGAGGCACCACCCTGCCTTTCCATGACAAACTTTTTTTCTTTTAGAGAGAGAGAGAGAGAGAGAGAGAGAGAGAGAGAGAGAGAGAGAGAGAGAGAGAGAGAGAGAGAGAGATTTAAATGAAAATGAGAGAGAAAGCACCAGGCTGCCTTCCGAAGTTAAAAGATAAAACTTTCCTTCTTCGAAAGGGAAAGTTAGGAAGACTTTGCAGGGGAGAGAGAGAGAGAGAGAGAGAGAGAGAGAGAGAGAGAGAGAGAGAGAGAGAGAGAGAGAGAGAGAGAGAGGAAGTCAAGTTTAACAAAGTTCCGAGACAAAGAAGAAGAAGAAGAAGAAAGTCAGGATTTCAAAGGGTGACAGATAATGCAATAGTCAATAACGCAATGAAAAAAATAAACCCAATGATCTCACCATGAAGAACTGGTGGGACTGTCCCCTTACAAACTTTCCCCCGTGGCCTTGCCTGCTCTGGCCTAATTTACCAACCTGGCAATATACTAACAACCCCCAGCCCCCGCCTTTAGACGTCCTGTAGTGGGTCACAGCATCCAAATTCATCCATTTTTCTGTCTGTACGTTTTTCTGTCTTCCTGCCTGAAGACTTTAAACGTCTTCCCCACTAACCAAGAGAAAGTTTTGCTTACAAAATCTATGTCAATGATTCTCTATCATTTGATGTCCAGAGTGTTACAAACTAGAAGTAGATCTTTAAGATTATCTTTTAAAAATTGCTTCTATAATCTAAGAATTTTCTAGGTGAAAAAGACAATAAATATGATATTAACCTTAATTAATTAATAGTCTTCTTAAACACCGAATGAATTCTGCACTTTGAAATCCCCTGAAATGTAGCATCATCATATGACGTTTTCCATTTGCTCCGTTCATGCTGGTTGACAGCCCGGATGAAAGATGGTTGAATAATAGGCTGGTTGACACCTTTGCCCAGTGGAAAACAATAATAATAATTTACCAGGCTTGCGGCGAGTCTTAATACTCTGGTGCAAGTGGCAATGAATCACATCGAGGCCTGATATATAAAGAAGCAATGAATTTAGAATTATAGGATGTTGGGGTTCCTGTAACATGAAATAGGCCTACAGATTAGTCGATTTCAGTGAAATGGATTTTAAGGGCCACTAGGTCTCGAAACAAAGAAGGAATTATTTATCTTCCAGCTGAAGTTCTGAGCAGAATGTCGACGATAACAGAATATCCAAAGTATTATCACAATTCTTGGGCAAACATTAATACGGAGGAAACTGGAAGCTATCTTCTGTGGCAGAGAATGGCCACACACGAAAATATTATACGGTGGAAGAGAGAGAAGTGAATAAAAGGGATAGGAGAAAGAGAAAAGTGAATAAAAGGGAGAGAAGTAATTAAGACTGAACATTGCCATTACTCCTACCTTTCACGAACCACGAGTCCTTCTCCTGGAGCCTTCGTGCTGAACGCATAAAGTTCTCTTTCTCGTGAACTGGATCTCGGAAGCGAAAACCCGGAACATTAGAATTATTCGTTCTCAAAATGCTGCTTTTTTTCTCTTTTCTCTTTTTATTTTTTGCTCTATCATCAGCTGCAGGGCGAATAGCTGAATTTCGATGAATTCATAAGGAACGAATCCTCACGAATAGACGAAGGTTATTTATAACTTATATAAAAAGAGCAATTTCCAAAGGAAATTTTACCCCATTCAAGGCCTCAGTATCCGCCATTGCTAACCATTTTATCGCAGTTTCTTAACAAAACCATTTTCCTCATTTCTCAACAGCTTTCCTCCTGCTATACGACTAGGTTCTCGAAAAGGAGGATTATTTTTCATTAACTTGGGAAGACATCGCCTGGAGAGAGAGAGAGAGAGAGAGAGAGAGAGAGAGAGAAGAGAGAGAGAGAGAGAGAGAGAGAGAGAGAGAGAAAGGGAATTATGTACCTGAGGGCATAACAAACAACATCTGCCCTGAAACTTTTTAAAATGCCCGATCGACAGGAAATATGACGTAGGACGGAAA
Source organism: Macrobrachium rosenbergii (assembly GCF_040412425.1). Classification (NCBI taxonomy): domain Eukaryota; kingdom Metazoa; phylum Arthropoda; class Malacostraca; order Decapoda; family Palaemonidae; genus Macrobrachium; species Macrobrachium rosenbergii. Next base: position 27,800,943 of record NC_089785.1, read on the forward strand.
TGGGAACTCTCTCTCTCTCTCTCTCTCTCTCTCTCTCTCTCTCTCTCTCTCAAAACAGACACGTGTAAGGGTGTAGGTGCGAGCAGAAACATGGGTCACAATGAGACGTTATTACCAGAGAAACAGGATTTTACTCATAAATTCATAACGAATCACAAATCTCTCCTCTGAAGACAACGAACGCGCCTTTTTCCTCTCCCGAATATATCGATGATGATAAAATCCTCCTGTGATGAAAACCCGCATCATCTCTTCCAGGGAATCCACTCGAGTGCCTTTGGCACATCCGTGTCACAAGCGCCGCCACTAGTGCCAGATACGACACCTGATGAAAGATTTCGGGTGTCATAACTGACACGACGTCTGAGGGGAGGCCCCTTGGGATTATGGACTCACGCCAAGAGCACGAAATGGAGATTGATGTTTCTAAAGGTGTTTGTCGTCTAGGAAATTTATCGAGGTTTTGTGTTAGAGAGAGAGAGAGAGAGAGAGAGAGAGAGAGAGAGAGAGAGAGAGAGAGAGAGTACAAGGAGAGAGAGAGAAACTCGTAGAAGGCGTGCACGTGGCGTAGTTATCTCTTTGTTTAGAAAGGTGCTGGATTTTTGCAGAAGATTTCTAGTATTTTCAGAAAAGAGAGAGAGAGAGAGAGAGAGAGAGAGAGAGAGAAAGAGAGAGATCTGAGAAAGTACACGAATTAGTTCTAAAAAGAAAACAGCTAGAAAATAAGTAACTTTTCAGTGATTTTATAGACAAAACTAAAAAGCAGACATATGAAAACAAAGTAAACAAACATCAAATAAAATAAATGTTTACAATAACCAAATAATTTCTCCCCCACCTCTCCCCTTCCCCTTCTCTCCCCTCATTCTCTTTTCACACGCCAAACTTCGTCAGATCAAACAACCAAGGTCCTCACTTCTCCCCTCTGGGAACTCCGACCTCTACGGGGAAGATTTCCGAACTAACTTACTCTCGAATCTTACCTTCAGACGTCATTCCACGCAAGGAATTTATCGTCCGCTCATTCTATGGATCCATAAGGATTCCTTTGGCCCAGAGGAGTATCCTATAGTCTAAAACTTTTGAATTAACTTCTGGTATATTATTTTGAAGGTCGTTTCACGGGAAGAACTTCAAACCTCAAGAAATGGCGATGGTTTAAATCGGTCAACCTAGGTTTTCTAAAAACTCCTACACTGTTTTAGCTTCTACGATATCCTAAGACATCCTACGAATCCTTGTCTCGTATCCTACATCACGGGGTCTTCACTGATACCGTCAATCTGAAAAAAATGATCTTACTATCACAATAAAATGGTGCAAACTTTATTCTTAATTAGGCTGACATGAGTCAAACTTCTAATTTTCATTTTAATTTATTTTCTTTTCTCGTCCTTTTTTTATTTCTATATTATAGTTTAATCTCTAGTTCAGAATTAACTCTTCCAACAATGGTTGCAGCCTGACTGAATAATAATAATAATAATAATAATAATAATAATAATAATAATAATAATAATAATAATAATAATAATAATAAACACAGAAGTACGCAGCACTTATCTGCTACGACCTCCTGAATTTTATTGCTTTTAGAAGCGTTCTTTCAGTATATTCCTATCTCTACGAATCATACTTAATTTTCCCCTTCCAGATTCCTCAGAGCCAGAGACAAACTGAGGCTCAAACTTCGGAAAGAAAACAAGAATTCGCAAGAGCGTCCTGGATAAAACACTTTTCTTCTTCTTCTTCTTCGAACTTCGAGGATTTATGAGAATGGCCTTCCTGAAGAAGAAGAAGAAGAAGAAGAAGAAGAAGAAGAAGAAGAAGAAGGAGGAGGAGGAGGAGGAGGAGGAGGAGGAGGAGGAGGAGGAATTAGCATGAATATCTGCTATTTCTCGAAAGACACATTAGGCCTATCGAAGACACACGGTTAAATTGAGACTAAAACCAGCAATGAAAGTTCCCACTTAAGCTCTCACAGAGAGAGAGAGAGAGAGAGAGAGAGAGAGAGAGAGAGAGAGAGAACAAGTAATATAAATGAGAGTTTATAAATAAAAACAGTATTAAAAAGAATAAAAAAAATAAACAAACGTGAATTAACACTGAGATCCTAAAGAAATAAAAAAAAAGCAGCCTAGATATTTGCTGTAAAACAAACTGCTAATTAACCTTGCATCCCTTGAGGACTTAACTGCAATATGACCCGGATACACCACACTCCTTCCTCAAAAGCAACAGCGTAAACAATTCTTCCACTACGGTTCGGATATCCTGCGAGAAAATCAACTTCATTTCAGACCTAGTCACTAATTTTTCCCCATTAGGGGGTTAGTGCCGTCAGTGCCCATCACGTGGTGCACTGTAGGCATTACTGAAGGGTGTTTCCAGCGTCCCTTCGGATTAAGTAATGGAGACGACGGAAGAATAGGAAGAATGAGAGGATCCTTTCAAAGGATCTCGATAAATTATCCTTTTCTGTGAATGAATATGTATGTATAAGCGTGTATGTTTGTTTGTATGTGATGTTAAGCACTGCAATGTATCAATTATAAATTTAGGGTCTCTTTTGAAAGCTGTTCTTATTTCTTCATATACGTTCAAGCCTAAAAATCATGTAAGAAAATTATGAACTTTCCTTTTAAATTTCAAACACATATAGGCTATATGGATATATATATATATATATATATATATATATATATATATATATATATATATATATATATATATATATATATATATATATATATAAATATTTCAAATATGATATATATTGAATCGAAACAAAACAAAAACAAAATGAAAAAAAATCAAACAAATGAAACAATCCAAATAAGAGAAAAACAAACAAATGAAACCAGCTTCAAGGGAGAGAGAGAGAAGAGAGCATCAGATCCTCTTCATCTAAAATAATCCTTCTCTCTCTCTCTCTCTCAGATCTCTCTCTCTCTAAAGACACTCTTATCATACTCAAGTAATGATATAATATAAAAATGGTTACAAACCTGGGCATATTCAATCATTTCTCTGTTTTCATATAACTTTATAAAACTATATAAATATATATATATAATAATATAGATATATATATATATATATATATATATATATATATATATATATATATATATATATATATATATATATTATATATATATATATAGAATATATATATATATATATATATATATATATATATATATATATATATATATATATATATATATATGTATATATAGAAGAGATATGCTTTTATATATAGTTCTATAAGAGAGAGAGAGAGAGAGAGAGAGAGAGAGAGAGGAGTTGGATACTGCCAACAAGGTAGATATGTTTCATAACTGTAAATTCTCTCTGAACAGTTCACCCATGCCCAGTGTCCGATTTTCCTCCTATTTCTTCAGTACTCTCTCTCTCTCTCTCTCTCTCTCTCTCTCTCTCTCTCTCTCTCTCTCTCTCCATAAAGAAAGTGGAGGAAAGTGGCCATAAAGCAAGAGTCCAACAGTATAAGCAAACCTGGCCACTCAGCCAATTGCTCTGTTTTTGCAGGAACTTTCCCAGAAGAAGAAGAAGAAGAAGAAGAAGAAGAAGAAGAAGAAGAAGAAGAAGAAGAAGAAGAAGAAGAAGAAGAAGAAGAAGAAGGTTCCTTAAGAGACTGATGCTTTATAAAGTCCTGTAAAGTAGGAATATTCTTGCAACCGGGATTCCCGAGTCAGCTCTCTGCTGTTCGTGTGGGATATTATGCATAAGAAGGACAGAACAGAACCAGTCGTCTGTATAAGAGAGGGGAAGGAGATGCAGAATGAATGTTTGTGTTCAATAAATAAATAAATAAATAAATAACGGCTGGCCTTATCCGTAAGGGGGTCAGAGACTTAAATGATAATTATAATAAGGATTAGACTGAACAGTCTGCTTCCATGTTCTTCTATCTATCTATCTATCTATCATCTATCTATCTATCTATCTATCTATCTATCTATCTATCTATATATATATATATATATATATATATATATATATATTACATGCATATATATATATATATATATATATATATATATATATATATATATATATATATATATATATATATATATATATATATATATATATATATATATATATATATTATATATATATATATATATATATATATATATATATATATATATATATATATAGATATATATAATACATTGATAAGATGGACAGATAGACAGGCAATGAACAATGAAATCCGTCCATATTTCTCTCTATAGAAGATGCACCAAAAAAACAAATTTTTTTCGAGAGCTGATACATTCAACCAGGGCCATTTCGAACAACCCAACTTCTGAAAAACTATTCCCTTCACAGCAAAACTCAAAATTATAAATAACTACAAAAACACTGTCAATAAACACAAATCCAGTAACCAGATCCCCAGGGCCATCCGTCAAACGGAAATAAACACAATATTATCAGGCAAACGTGTTTCAAATCTTGGTCATCAATCGTGTTTGGAAC
>NC_089785.1:27807954-27827954 GCF_040412425.1 Macrobrachium rosenbergii
TCATTCGTGAAAAAAAAGCCTCCCTTATCTAGAAGCTGTATTTACAGATATGAGGAGCGAAACTCTCCAGTATCCGTAATTTTGTTCTTCTTTTTACCGGTATGAGGAAGGAAGACATTTTCACGTAAACTCATTAGAGAAACTGTTTCCAAAAGACCTTCCGTATCCGTAAGTTTTTAGTATCCGAATCTGAGGAGCGTATCCTCTTTCAAAAGAACCCACTTGAGGAACTTTCCAAAATCCCTCTCGCACCCGTAAGATTTTTTTGACGTTTTGAGGAAGGCATCCACCCATTAGAGAAAATGTTAACTCTAACTGCATGACACTACCACCAATATTAGCACCCATCATCACCTGCTACTGTAGATGGTGGAGGTAATGCAACCCAAAACTCCTACACAGAAAAAATATTGACCTACAAATACAAATAACGAAACCGAAAAGCAAGCACGCCCACTCATATGACGAAACGAACACTTTTAAAAAGAGACTGGAAAGAAGCAAAACAAAGCTGTGGGAGATTTGAGGACGAAGGAAGGTTTCCCAACCAGGAAGACACAGACTTCAGAAGGACACCTCCAAGATGAACGGAAACGCCCCGAGGTACAAGACAAGGAGGGAGTGGCAACTTGAACTGCAACACTAAAGATCAGAAGGTTCAAACGCCACACAGAGTTCCGAAGAACTATCAAATTCTGACGAAAGAACCTTTGTTGGAACTTGAATACAAAACTTAGGCCAAAGGGCAAGCGCTGGAACCTATGAGGTTATTCAGCGCTGAAAGAGAAATTGAGAGTAAAAGGTTTCTTTAAAAGGCGTACCAGGAGGAAACCTTCGCGGTTGCACTATGAAACAATTTTTAGAGAGGGTGGAAAGTCACATGAAAGATAGAGAATAAAAAAGAAATAAATAAAAGCACGGTTGAGCTCAACCGTGAGTAAAAGGAATGACAGAGGTTGCAGCTCAGGGCCGAAGGGACGCTGCAAAGAACCTAAATAACGCCTACAATGCATCATGTGAGGTGCACTAACGGCATTATCCACCTACGGGATAAAGAACATTTGTTAAACCCTCTAACGCTTCTCAAAACTACACTAAATAAATTATTATAGAATTACTCAACAGTTTCAATATTAAACTCAAACTTCTATAGACACAAACAGCAACCATTTCTCTCTATGATTTTGTGGTATAAAGTTTCATTCGAAACAGACAATTTGACAGAGGGACCTGGGAATATGTATGACTGAGGAGAACCCTTAGAATCCCCTCTTCCTTAACCAGGACCCAAGAATTAACCCCGAAACTCATTATAGTCGAGTACAGATATGACAAAAAACCCTTGAACCCCCCAAAAACTGCTAGAAAAGGTTTTTCAGCTGATTCTGGTACTATTTGATATGGAGAATGACATAATAAAAGTCTACTAATTTCTGACCATTGAAATAAATCAAATCCAATAAAGAAATAATCAAATAATAAGATGGCCATTAATACATTAACATGCAAATAAATTTCTTATTATTTACTTTAGAATGATAATTATGATGTCTATACCTAGATTTCGAGGGTCGAGGAATGCAATGGAAGTATTGAAATCATTGAATTTTAATGATATAGGATCATCATTCCCTCCAGCTCTTTTCGAGAATAGAAATGTATTTCGTAAGCCAGATAAACCACAGCTCGCTCACGCTATCTCAGACCATTTGAAAGAAGCAGGTGTAGATCCACCTCAATCCGCTCCTCAGACAGAGCACTATGTCCTGATGGAGGGTCCTTATTACATCGAGTACCCTGGAAGAAGGGAGATAGCTACGGCGCAATAGCTGAGTCATATGCAGATTTCACCATTCGAAAATATGGGGTGGCAACAGTAGTTTTTGATGGCTATAATGGAGGTCCATCAATCAAGGACAACACTCACCAAAGGCGTTTAGGGCAGAAAGTTCACCCTGTTGTTAGTGTTACAGCAGAGACTTTGTTCTCTGGCAGGAAGGAAGAGTATTTGGCGAGGGATATCAACAAGCAAGCCTTGATTGATCTGATCAGTGGTAAACTTAGGAAAAGAGGATATGTTGTCATCAACTCACCTGGTGATGCTGACATAGATATTACTAAGGATGCAGTTGAAGCATCACAATTCCATACCACTACGCTGATTGGAGAAGACACAGACCTCTTAATTCATTATGCACACACAGACAGCAGGGACCTTTATTTCAGGTCGGATAAATCAACTGCCACAACAGTGTACCACATCAACAGTCTTAAGTCAGTCCTAGGAAATAAACTATGCTCTCAGCTGCTTTTCATCCACGCTTTTACTGGATGTGATAGTACATCGCGCATCTTTGGTGTAGGAAAAAGGGCTGCATTTCAAAAGTTAGTCAAAGGTAATTCTGTGTTGCAATCTTGTGCTGATCAATTCCTCTCTCCAAACCAAGAACAAAAAGTAACTGAACACACTGGAGCCAAGGTAATGGCTGTACTATTTGGTGGAAAGGGTGCAGAGTCACTGGCATCTTTGCACCATCGTACCCTGTCCACGAAAATTGTGTCCTCAAAATCTTTTGTAGCACCGTAACATCTACCCGCAACAGAGTCTTCCACCAGATTTCATTCTCTGAGTTTATTACCAGATAATGGTGTGGATTGGGAAAGAGAGTGACATGGATGTGTTGAACTGGGGTTGGAAGATAGAGGACACTAAGTTAACACCAGTAATGTCAGATATGAATGCAGCTCCAGACAATCTGTTAAAGATAATACACTGTAACTGCAAATCTGCCTGCCGATCATCGCGGTGTAGTTGTTGGGTGTATGGATTACCATGTACACCTGCCTGTGGACAATGCCAATTAGAAAATTGTGATAATCCATACAATCATGTCAAATTCAGTGAAGAGGAAGATGAGGAGTATCAATTAGAGTCTATGTATTAACACTGCCAATGAAATATGTATGCACTTAATAGATAGTAAGAATATCATATTATTAAGTTTAGACTTTTAAGACTCTGGTAGCAACCAAACACACTAGTTTCATTAGTGATGTACTGTTAAGTCATTGTATGTTTTGTATATAATGATATTTGATATTATACGGTTAATTTAGGATATATCTGCATATCAGTGGCCATTATTGGATACCATCTTGTATTTCATTATATGATTGATTAAAAGGAAATTTGACTGTTTCCATTGTATTCTTTGACCCAGAAAACCTAGGTGTAAACATCTTATCTATCATCGTAGAGTGAATACTAAGGAAGTTAATTACACTTTTTATGCATTGGGGGCCATCTTGGATTTCACAGCTTTGTAGTACTTGCATTTTGGAAGACTTTTAGTATGTCATTCTACACATCACATGAATCCAGAAACAGTTGAAAAAAATTTTTCTAGCAATTTTTTTTAGTTAAACCATATTTGTACTCGACTATTAGAGGGCATTCAAGGGGAGATTTACTGTGGCCTCTTGGTAATCGATGTTCATTTTCGTCTTAGTGAATTCCTCAATGTTATCAGAGTACATGTTTGTGATGGTTTTCAAGGACGCTTATTGTGTGTTCAGTTCTGTGTGTGTGTGTGTGTGTGTGTGTGTGTGTGTGAGTGTGTGAGAGAGAGAGAGAGAGAGAGAGAGAGAGAGAGAGAGAGAGAGAGAGAGAATCAGCAATAAAAACGGACGATAGAGAAGGGAGAAACGCCATCCTTGATAACTCTGATTCTGAAAATCATCTCCCAATGACAAAAGGAACCTTTGGGTAAATCGTCAGTCCATTCAGGGAGAAACGTACCAAGATTAAAATTAAAACACAGCACATAAACTCATTCACTGACCTTAATAAATAAATAAATAAAATATGTAAATAAATAAATAAGAAATAAATATGTCTGCAATGTTCCCTTTTAATTGCTTCCTTCTAAAATGGTCACGAAATTGGTTGAAACTGAACGAATTATCCCAAAACATTTTTTTCCTAACCAATTTTATTTAATAAAAACCCTCATAAAAACACATTAAAAACCATAGTTGGTCTTTAGGAACTTGAAGTGTCAGCCATGATGAAAAAGACTCTCGCTTTCTTTATAAAAAAGATAAGAAAAGAATGAAAATAATAAGTGGAGGACTACTCTTGACAGAATGAAGCGGAGGAAATTATGTTACGCGGCTTCAGAAAAGGAGACAATAGACCGGGGAGGTTGTTATGACGCCTCTTGTCATACAAGAGAAGAAGAAGAAGAAGAAGAAGAAGAAGAAGAAAAAGAAGAAGAAGAAGAAGAAGAAGAAGAAGAGAAGAAGAAGAAAGAGGGTTAGGTATCGAAATCTTCCAGAGAGAGAGAGAAAGAGAGAGAGAGAGAGAGAGAGAGAGAGAGAGAGAGAGAGAAAGTATCACTCTCTTAGACATGTCCAGATTCATATATCTCTTCTTCTTCTGACACTTATGTCTGTCTCTGATCACCTGCCATCATGTTCATCATAATTAAATCATTAGAATTCCAGCAGAAGGTAAACAATTTATTTCTTTATTGAGAAACAAAATCTACACCTACTTAACACTTCAGCAACCATATACCTAAGGAACAGAATAGTGAAATACGCTTCTATTAGTCACTCCACACCTAACAAATACGAAAGTATCAGGAATCAGAATATTCTGAGTTTAGACATTTCCTAAACCTATGCAAGAGAACCAGGCAAAGATTACCTAACAAGGCAGAATAAATAAATGTTTAACATGAAGCCCTTATTCCAGGGTTCTTGTGAAAATTTTCTAATTTTCGTTACAAAGGGAAGATAAAAGAGGAAGAAGGGGGAGGGGGAGTGACAAGGAACCCTCAAAAGTCATCTCAAAGGACAGAAAAGGGTCGACGTGATTACATGAGTGACCAGCCATAAGAGGGGAAGAAAAGTGTCCTCTCAAAGTTGCAGAAGCCAGAGCTTTATCACCTTGAAATAAGTTGCTGAGAGAGAGAGAGAGAGAGAGAGAGAGAGAGAGAGAGAGAGAGAGAGAGAGAGTTTTTATCATGACGACACTGTAATATTCTTATCGGCGTTAAAGGTCGGTCTAGTAAATAATTATTCTTACAATCATAAAAATATCAGCCACAATTAACACAGCTACTGTATGCCTTTAGTGTCCAAACCTCCTGGTCTTACGCAATTCCAAATCAAAATGCCCCAAAAGTTCGAGGGCCAATGGGTGGAAACATCGAGGTACTTGATTTCTGGAAGGCGTCCGTCAGTCTGGCAAGGCAGACCAGTTTCAAAAACCGCAGTGCTGGCTGGTTGGCAGGTGCTCCAGACCGCCTTCAGATCTGGAAGCCCTCTAGGAGAAAACCCACAAAATTGGCTGGCTGCTACTTCTGACCGTCTAGGAGACCGACCAGAAATCAGGCTAATGTCTGTATTTTATAACCCCCTCTGAGTCATCGGAAAGTTCTTCTCCCGGAGTCGGAGAGGAGAGCCGTTGCAAAGGGCTCTTTGATCTCGGCAACAACGTGTTGACGACGCTTTCTAAATCTGATTACTAGATCCGGGTCTTGCCCTTTTTCCTTAGGTGGTGCCACAGTTTTGCATTTTCTGTTTCTTTTCGTGATTTATTTTATCTAATTACTTCTAGAATTAATTACTGCTTTGACTGATACTGTCTGTAAACTCTTCTTCTTCTCTATAAGTTGTTATTATTATCCAGGTCTTCTGTTTTACTGGTTTTCAAGGACGTCTGTTATCATTCTGTGCTGGTCTTCTGTTTGACTGTGTGAGAGAGAGAGAGAGAGAGAGAGAGAGAGAGAGAGAGAGAGAGAGAGAGAGATGGAACAATGGAACAGTACCTGAAAATCAAAATTAGGCTACCTTGACTTGTTCATCTACAAGACAGCCTATGGTTTTGCTGGCCTAAAAGGTTATAGAGGTTCTATCGAAACAACATTATTGATCTTCGTTAAAGAATTAAGCAACTTTAGCACTTAAAACACTAATATCAAAACAAAACACCGACTGTTCCTGCAATAGGTCTATTCCACGCCTCCTGGCAACCTTCAAATGTCGTCTCGTACACTTTGTTTCTCGAAGGATAAACAACAAAAATACTGATTTTCTCTTAAAGCAGGGCAAATCACAACAAACGCTTTCTTCATCAATAAATATATTTCGATGTAAGACTACCTAATCGTTTGGTAGAGAAACGGCTTGACAGAATAATCAGGAAAATTTACTATATGTTGAAAACAACTACAGCCGCCCGAGCTATAACGACTGCTATAAAGACTAGGATGGGCTATCTCTCTCTCTCGATACTGGATTCAACAACGAATAAGTGGCCGGTGTGTGAGCCTGAACTACAATAATACTGAAGAATTCTTCTTACCAGAAATAAGAGGAAGAAGAAGAACCAATGTTGTAAATGTCAAGCAGAGTTAGAAAGGTCATCTCCACATGAACTTTTCACATCTCGAAAAGAACAAGGATGTCAAAGTTGATTGAAAGACACCTGCCCATGTTTATATATTAAATCTTCCGATTAAATACAGCTCAACACAATTACTGTTCATCAAAATCGAAACTGGAAAAACAACAATGCCAAAGATAAGAACCAAAATCGTACAAAAAAAAGCCGGCTGGACTGCTCGGAGAGGAGTGCTGCCCAGCCGGCTCGAGTCGGGAGGCAAAGCCTGGCCGACAGACCGGCTGAATAAACGAGTTCACCAAGAAGCCTTAATAAGGGCACTGTAAATCTCTTTTCTTCAGCCTTCCACTAAAGCCGGGCGGCTGTACGTTTAAAGCCGGCCCAGTGGAAATGACTATCTTGATTGAATGATGCCAGTTATATGTTCCAACAATCAGTTTAATTCAAAGACTTGCTTTCCACTCTTCTCAACTATCGGTCTTGTATGAAAACCATAAATAACAATCAATAATACCCAACCCTTGCTGTAGAGAAAAACAAAACATTTAATACCATGAGACACATAATTAATTTCAAAGACGTTAAAGGTGTCATTTTACTTCTTCTTCTTCTAATCAATCTTCAACATAACTTTAACACAAAGTGGAACAACTCATTAATGCCAAAGATGAACCATATTGATGGAATACCAAAGAGTTACAGAGACTTTCTCTTTTCCAGGAGGCTAAATCCAAAACAGTAAACATACTTTATTAACAAGTAGAGTTCAATCTTGCTGTTTGCATGATGCTTTCCCATAGTTTAATTCAATTTGACTTTCACTTTTCAAATATCGGTCTGTTTTTTACCAATTTGACAATCGGACCCAACCATACTTTTTTCCCTGTTATCATTCTGTGTCATTATATCCCTATTTCCCAAAGGACTGCTCAAATTCGTTTATCCCTCTTTCCCTCTGGAAAGTTCACATAACTGTTTGGCTATACAGTTACGTCCTTAACAACTTCCTCCCAACTATAAAAATAACAAGTAGAAAAAAACTGTTTGCCCTGCTTCACTTGTTGACATTCCTTCGTTTACTTCAGTGACCTTTTAAAATGTCTCCCTCGGGTCCCTCGATGTAATATCAAAAACTCTCTCTCTCTCTATCTCTCTCTCTCTCTCTCTCTCTCTCTTTCTCTCTCATGTCGAACACGACAAGTCAAAAATAGGAAGGTGAGGGTTATATTACCAGTATTACAATGAAGATATTCTTTCCGAATGAGTTGATGACGCTGAAAAACACGATTTCTTGATATCGCTAAGAGACATAGTTAATGGTCCTCTTAGCAAAACTTAGCCTACTTCAGAAGCCTTCAATTTGTTTACCTTACCAAACCATCGCCTGTTTCTCCATCCCCTTTGTGAACAGGTTTCTTATACCCATAAAACCCTGCCTATCACTTTATTCTATCTTAGGGTGCGTCCACATTGCAGCAAAATATGTCATAAATACCAGATGGCAACTTGCCACCCATGTCACAAACATGCTAAATACAAGACGACAACTTCTTGGTAGTCTTAAATTGACATTTGTTTCGTGCGATTATCCAGCATTTGACGAAAGAGTAATCCTCCCTTACAGTCGTCGACTTATTTTCAACCTGTTTGCAACATATATGTGATAAGCTGCCAACTGATTTTTGTGACATGTTGTGCTGTAGCGTCGACGCCTTTCCAGCCTGTTTATGATATGTATGTGACAAGCTGACATGTGCTAAAGACACATTTTAATGTAGTGTCGACTTGTTTCCAACCTGTTTAAAATATGCGTGTGATAAGTTGCCAACGTGTTTAATACATGTTTTACCATAGCGCTGACTCGTTTCCAACCTGTTTGTGATGCGTATATGGTAGGCTGCCAACTAGTATGTAAGACATGTTTTATTGTAGTATGAACGCACCAACACCAGGTCTGTTCCGATTGCCTTTCCTCCAAAGAGAACTTTGTTTACAAGTCCTGTCTTATTCAAAGACAATCTAAACAATTATAAGAAACATATTTTACATTTAAAATTCTACAGGAACCCCTTCAGTAATTATGACAGATGTTTCCATCATTCTTACGAGTGAAAAAACATGATTTTTGCAGATTCCTGCGTGAGGGCGAGATTCAATTTTCATTCCCGCACATTTCATGGAAGGTTCCCAACTCCAGTAATGGCAGTACTGAGCTCTCGGCGTTTTTCAATTACAATATTCAGAGAATCCCCCCAAGCAGAAATTTGAAAACCCGAAATATTTAAAATTCACAAGGATATTCAATATTGTTTGCAGCTTATAAAAAGAAAGCATTTAACTGAATAAAAAAAATGACACCCACAATTTCATCAAATCAGTTTCTAAAATATTAACTTTCACGAAGCTTTGATTAAGTCCCAAAGTTTTATCACAAAAGTTAACTAAAAACAATTTAAAAAAATATGATAAACTTTTAACTGAATCGAAGTTATGAGGCCTTGTTGGATCTGAGGCTTTAAAAAATGTGCGTCAACACTACAGTAAAACATGTCTCAAACGCAGGTCGGCAACGCATCGCATACCTGTCACAAACATGTGCACAACAAGTCGACGACCGTTAGTAGCAAACGATGAAAACTACGAAGAATAACTAGCTCCTTTACAAATAACTCTCTCTCTCTCTCTCTCTCTCTCTCTCTCTCTCTCTCTCTCTCTCTCTCTCTCTCGTCAAAATTCCCTCTCCCATTCGGAAAACGAGTGCAAGACTTTTTTTTAAGAAAAGATTTTCGCATTGCAGTTCTCGGATCCAGGTTTTTAAAATTTCTCAGTCTTTTGTTTTTCTCTCTTCAGGTGATGAACTTGAGCTCAAATGAATGTCATTTAATTAAGGAGGACTCTCTCTCTCTCTCTCTCTCTCAAAAAGAGGCCAAAATAATCTGCCACGGAAGGTTCTCATAACTAAATCATCTGTTGTCACACGAACACATTTTCAGACATCTATCAATGTTAACTACATTCCATACATGCAAAAAGTCATAAAGTCACACCACCCAATAAATACATTTCTAATCTCTCACGAATCCAGAAGTACTGGAGGGCAGTTGCAAAGTAAATCTTAAGGTTTATTTTTCGTTCCCTGGCAAAAACGACACGAAGAACAACCTTCATTTCGTAATACCCAAAACAAGACGGTTCTAATTAGGGCCTTCCAGCCGTTTCCTTTCTCTTTGCTTATCTTGTGAGGCTACAACAGACACACGCACACACACAAGAGGCATTTTGCTCCGGAAAATTAAAAGTGAATTGAAACTGCTCCAGAGAGAGAGAGAGAGAGAGAGAGAGAGAGAGAGAGAGAGAGAGAGAGAGAGAGAGATGTAATGTAGTTTTTGCAGAAATGCAACTCTGCAAAAATTCATCTCTCTCTCTCTCTCAAACATTTATGGCCCATTTTTTATTGCAACAAACCCTATCTGTTTCTTTTGCAAAATTTTGCAATTTTGCTATTAGTATTATCAAGCCTGGGCGCTATGCCTACCCCTGGTCCTTACGCTAGTCACTATTCTACACTGGAGAGAGAGAGAGAAAGAGAGAGAGAGAGAGGATTGATTTTTTCCTCACATCGTTCCTCAAAACGGTGGCAGCTTCAAACGGGTGATGAATTTCTAGGAAATCGTCTGTGGAGGAAAAGTCGAGTTAAAAAGAATCACAAGAATTTCCGCACCTGCCTCTCCGTATCTCTTAAAGATGTCAAACTTATACGACCTCTTACGACCTCGCACACTGATTTAAGAGTGTTTGGTCCGACAAACTTGGTTCTCTGTCGCCCTAGTTTCGGCTGGGCCTCGATCTCGTGCGCTCTCGTAAGATGACATAAATTGTTTCGAACGTCTAAAAAATAGTTTCACGGAACCCGAAGTGTGAAGATTTATGATGAAATTAGTAAAATAAAAAAAAGTGAGAGAGAGATTTTTATATTTCTTAGTTTAATGCGTCATATGCTTGCTATCCTGTATCAAAAGACGCCAGAGTATAACGAAATGAGGAAAGAAAGATGAATAAAACTCAGTTCTGAACGAAACGAACCGTTTGAAACTTGACACATATCCCATCGAAGCTTCTGCAAACGTCTTCTCTGTTGTAAATAAACGAACCCTTTTGGACCAAAGTTCGAGATAAATGAGACACTGATTCAAGAGATTCAGAGGTTCAGTGTTCACAGATTCAGAGACTCAGAACTTGCTTCAGGTACAAACATAATTCCTCTCCTTCCTTCCTTCCAATCCGCGAGCAGCCTTCCTTAGTACGGGGTAACAGAAAATCGTTAACTTGAAAAGAGACGTTTAAACCGAGTGGATGATATAAAAGGGCCATTTGCCAAATTCTGTCGAGTGGAAAACATTGCAAAGACCGAAACCCGGTTTTCCTGTTTTGCCTCAATATCTCACAACAGCCAGACTTTGATGAGAAGGCAGTGAGAGTTTCAGATGTCGGGTTGGTCTCTAAAGCGTCTTAAAAATTTCCATTTGGTGAATTATTAGATGGAGGGACGGATGGGAACTCTCTCTCTCTCTCTCTCTCTCTCTCTCTCTCTCTCTCTCTCTCTCTCTCTCTCTCTCTCTCTCTCTATAGGTGACCCTACAGATGAACAGGCAAAGAGTGCTTGGGTTGACGGCCTGAATTTTATAAAATCAAATCAATCGCTGAATGTCCTGACCGAAGTGTTATGTTCTATGAACACAAGTTATATACATCTGCGCCCCACTTTGATTTGATTTATGGAAATTATTAAGTTGTTATAAAGCCAAGCACTGGGGCACTTTCAGCCATTCAATGCTTGGAGGGCAGTGAAAACGACCTTTAGTGATGCCTACAACGTAGTGCTTAGGGGACTGAGGTTTACTAACGAGTAATGCGCTACACCCCTACGGAGGTTTCACTGTTAAGGGAGTGCCAGCGGAATGAAATTTATTCTAGTATATATTCCTATAGGAATGCTTACAGTGCACCATGTGGGGTGTACTAACAGCACTCCACACCAAAAGAAAACGTACCAATGTTGAAAAGGAATGCCACCGAATGAAATAGTAAATAGTTTATTTTCCTGACATTTTAAAACTCTCGAGGTATCATCCTATATGTGCTTTTTTTTTTTTTTTTCTTTAGCTGACGGTACCTGGTGCTTTAATTTCATCATTCTCTGTCGTGTCACTTTTTCTCATTTTCTATTTGGATTTTCGTCTTGTGTCGGTCCTGACTTCATAAAGTTCAAACTTTCCCTGCGACCAAATTAATAAAAAAAGTCTTTAACCACGTTTTGTTCAACTGCAAATAATTATTCGTTTTTTTTTTTTCCTTGGAAAGTTGCCGTTTGTAATCAGAAAAATAGTTTACGAGAGAGAGAGAGAGAGAGAGAGAGAGAGAGAGAGAGAGAGATGAATGTTATGAACGCAAGTTTTCCGAAACGTCGAGATTTTTAATTAAACGTTCCAGCTGCAAAGTTTGAATAGAGAAAAAATCTATTATATTTTACTTTCTGAGAATTTACAAAATGTCTGGAAGACTTTCTGAAGAAGAATCAGCGCTTTGTTCATTGTCAAGTTTTCTCAAAGCGTAATTATTAGGAAAGAGAAAAATAAATTAACAAACTAATAAATAAATAGATAAAAATGTAAGCAAATGATTAAGATACAAGGAAAATTGTTTTAGGGAAGCAATGCATTGCATCTTCGCTTGAACTTTCGAGGTTCCCGTTGCACGACATCCTCAGCAGGGAGGGAGGGAGGGAGGCAGGCTGTTCCACAGTCGTCCAATACCTTTCAGATTCGGGTATATTTATGGGAGGTGGAACAAACCATTCCTCGCCATCGTAGCCAAGTGGGTAATCGTTTGATAGCGTTTCAGGCTGAGATATTTATCAAAGGGTCCAAATTAGTTTTGAAACCTTCAAAAAGCTCAAAGAATGACGCCAAATTCTAGCTATTTCCCACTTTACGTTAAAACCAACCTTCCTGGCACGGCAGCAGAGAATCGACAATGAACATGGTGTTCTCCAGGTATCGAAACGCTGTTCCTCAATTATCGAAACGATGAATTCTGTGTTCTAGAAACAATGAACGAAATGTTCTCTATTTATCGAAGCAACGAACACGGCGTTCTCCAGATGTCGAAACAATGAACACTTGTTCTTGGATTATTATTATTAAAATAGTTTAACCAGACCACTGAGCTGATTAACAGCTCTCACAGCTGGTCCGACGGATTAAGATGAAATGGAGTCCTAGGTCTAAGCCTTAGGCTAAACACTGGGACTACACGATGAATGTATAATGAAATTTTAAAAACAAATATGCAAAAAGGCATATGCTTCCACACTAGAACACATGCACGCATTAAATACATTTACTAAGTTTCATCTGTACAATTAAAAAAAATAAATAAAACTGAGTAATGATAGAATTCTGAATAACTTAAGATTGTGTTCTTGGAACAATGAACACGGCGTTCTCCAGTTATCGGAACAGTGACACATACTGTTCTCTAGCAATCAAAACAATGAACACGGTCCTCCAGTTCTCGAAACAATGAACACACTGATCTTCAGTTCTCGAAATACTCAGCACTCAGCCCCAACTCCCGAAAGTGTAACCCACAAAGGCCCACCCTTTGCACAATATCTCGCGCCCGCTACAATTCGGCATTCCTATGCAAACGTCGCCCCCGCCCCCAAGTGCTGTGTCAATGTGTGCAACGGCCGGCCTCCGGGTTGTATGAAAGATTTCGGGTATCGTCAAAGTATATATTTTTGCTCTTCGCTGCGTCACAAACACACACGGGAATGTATGTACGTATGTTTGCTCCATTTGAAGAGGTCCCTTCTCACTAGGCAAAGTCTGTTGAAAAATAGATATACATTTATACGTTACGTTCGTTTATGTTACCTATTTGCTGGACAAAACTTTCGTAAGTAACTTTAGTGTGATTCTGAAACTTTCTAAAGTAATATTACGCCATACATTATCTTTAGAAAGGATCTTGTAACTTAGATAAGAGCGGGGAAAGCACTTGGCAAAATCCAACAGAATAATGAAGAATGAAAACTCATAAATCCTTCTGAAATTAAAAAGGAAATTATTATTCATGTTTGACGAAGTCCAAACAGAAACCTTTTAGCCCGAGATCATCACATGCAAATAAGCAGAAGAAGAAGAGTGAGACACGAGATCGCCAACAATGTAAAGAAGAGACAGCGAGGCATCTTTCCATTCATAAAAATTCCTGTCCTAAATGTAATTTGGGGAAGGGTCCATCTACGTCCATCTTGGTTTACCCCAAAATAAATTAGTAAAAGACTAAAATGCTGCTAAAAGCTAACTTGAGGTGACATGTTGATAGACTTTAAGAGCGATAAATACTATTGACAAATGTATACCTTGAGATTAATGAAGGATTTTAGAATTTTGGTAAAAGTTTAATGAAAAAGCATTTCTCTCTCTCTCTCTCTCTTTCTCTCTCTTTCTCTCTCTCTCTCTCTCTCTCTCTCTCTCTCTCTCTCTCTCTCTCTGGCGTGGGGAAAGAATGAATGACCTCCTCAAAATAATTTATTGCTTCATTTGAGTGATCTCACTTCCTTCCCTTCCCTGTTCGTTCCGGACTATTTCTCTTTCCCTAATTCTTCTTTTCTATCATTTCATTCTTCCCTCTTCCCTTGAGCGAGAAACCATAAAGAAGAGAGAAGAGAGAGAGAGAGAGAGAGAGAGAGAGAGAGAGAGAGAGAGAGAGAGAGAGAGGACTGAACTGGAAGCCTTGACGCCCTACTAAGAAGTTTTCCCTTGAGGGAGAGAAACCTTGAATGAGAGAGAGAGAGAGAGAGAGAGAGAGAGAGAGAGAGAGAGAGAGAGAGAGAGAGAGAGAGAGAGAAACCATGGGTGTATAGCCAAGGCCTAGAGAGAAACTTTGTAAGAGGGCAGTCCCACCAGTTCTTGGCTGTGAGGTCGCTCGGATTATTTCTGTTATTGTTTTATTGTCTAGTGTCTTCTAAGTCCTCTTTTAAACACCTAAGTTTTTTTTCAAGTTCTTTTGTTGTTTTTTTATTTCCTTTTATTTCCTTTCGAACTCACTTTCTCTTGCCACCAGAGGACCTCGCTGCATTAAACGCGGGGTTCCTCCCTGACATTCATGAGCCTCAATAGGGAAAGCATCAAGACTGGGACTCTTCTTCTTCTTCTTCTCGAAATTTGTTAAATTTGATTTCCTCCTCTCTCTCTCTCTCTCTCTCTCTCTCTCTCTCTCTCTCTCTCTCTCTCTCTCTCCTCAAAGTCCTCCTAACTTTCCCTTTCGAAGTGAAAAGTTTTATCTTTATCTTGAGAAGGCAGCGTGGCGCTTTCTCTCTCATTTAAGGTTTTAGAGTTCTCTCTCTCTCTCTCTCTCTCTCTCTCTCTCTCTCTCTCTCTCTCTCTCTCTCTCTCTCTCTCTCTCTTTCTGTTCTTTGCTTCTTTTCATCACAGAAATATACTGCAATATAATGGAAAGACATGGAGCCTTCTTGCCCTCATTTAACTTTTAAACCCATTCTCTCTCTCTCTCTCTCTCTCTCTCTCTCTCTCTCTCTCTCTCTCTCTCTCTCTCTCTCTCTCTCATGCCAGGCCAGGAAACACTCTCCCCGAAAGAACCTCCTGATATCAGTCGCTATCAGCTGCCAAGTCTTATTTCCCCTCATTTGAGGAATTTCCTTCTCGCAGCGAAAACAAAACAAAACCGGAACGCGAAAAATGAAATTGATTCTGCTGCACCTTTCTATTCACCCGTCTGGAAGAGAGAGAGATGAACCCAGATGCTGCCTTACGTTCCTCGTGTGTGTGTGTGTGTGTGTGTGTGTGTGTGTGTGTGTGTGTGTGTGTGTTCCTTTCAAGTCGAAAGCTTCGGCGGTAATATGTCGCCAAAATATATTTTATCGACTGCTCTTAATTGCGAGAGTCGACTTCTGCACGTTCTTAAAACTAATAATTGTTACGAGATTTTTATTTCATTTTAAATTCCTTTTCCAAAAGCGAAGAAAATTATCCTTTATTCCTCACACCACTGGACTCTGGAATAATCTCCTTGAGGATCCTGAGCAATTAGAAACTCAAAAGTTCAAGGGAAGATGCAATCCATTACTTCCCTAAAACAATCCTCTCTCTCTGTAGTTTAATAATTTACCTTTATTTTTATCTATTTCTTTATTTATTAATTTGTTAATTTACTCTATTGTTTCTAATAAGTGATCTCCTCTTTCTGTATTTCCTCCCATTACCTTCTGCTGCTTCTTTCAAATGAACACCTTAATATTCTTTGGAAGCTTCAACTTCAAGTCAATGGCCCCTGTGGTGGGCTTGTTCCATATGAGTAGGGTTCTTCATCTTCTGAATAATAATAATAATAATAATAATAATAATAATAATAATAATAATAATAATAATAATAATAATACATGGTGAGGCCAAATCTTCATTATCACCTTTTTTTTCTCGGACCCAGAAGCCTCTCTTTAGGAATTGTTATGCAAACGAATATCTTCTTCCTTTCTCCTTCTTCCTCCTTGATGACGTCTTTGAAGGGCTAATGAGCCTCCTGATTTCTCTCTTCTCCTGATCAGAAGGGAGGAGGCCTTACCATCCCTCCTTGTTCCTTGTATTGTGATGTTTGCGACAGTTGCCGACGAGCGTTTATGACATGTTTTCCTGAGAGCCAATATACTGAGAGAGTATTTTGTTTGACTTAAGGGCGAGGTGTGCCATGTAGTTCCCGGATGCAAAGTCAAGGGAAATCTGAGATTATAATTTCATGAGGAACGAAGGAATAAATCCCTGAAATCCTGCCGGAAAGAGGGAGTTTGTGGTTCGGCCGTGATGGTGTTGTCAAGCCCGAATAATGTGGACTTCACTGATTTCCGTGACAAGTTGCGTTGCTTCAGTTACTGCCTTTTGATTCTCCTCGAGCTGAGTTCGAAGCTGTTTACTTAAGAAATCCTCAAGTTTTCTCTCTCTCTCTCTCTCTCTCTTCCACTTCACACACACACAAAGTAACAAATTCCGGAAGTACAAAAGTTCTTACCGGACTTCGTTACTTTACAAGAAGTCCAGACTCCAAAGTGTCCATTAAGTTGAAGTGCTACTGTAATTGAACGCAGTACCTCCTGACCATCGTGGTTTTCTGAATCTAATTTCTTTTACTCCTCCAAAAATCTAGACTAACTAACTGTTAACATCCTCTACGGACAAACTGGAATCAACTTCCTAAATAATTTTCCCCAAAAAGATTATACATAACAGCCCTGTCATACTTTACACTCCACGTAACAATTACGGCCCACTCGCACTGGAATGATAAAAAATTTATTTAAAATCCTTTATAGTAACAGGAAAAAGACTCTGGGAATTATTAATAAAAGCCTAAATGGAAAAAAAGAAAATCATTTCTGCGTCCTGTGAAGTTCATCAGAGCGGAAATGGCATTTGTGGATTCCGTCATCATTCCAAAATGAAATCACGAATCTTTCAGCAGAATGATAACCCCAGATTTAATATCCTATTGCCATCTCATTTTCATCACTGCGATGACCTATATGGATATCAATATTACCTCAATATTCACTGGTTATTGAAGATCGGAGGTGGACATTATCTTGATGTTATTGAGAGGAAAGTGGATATTTTTCACCTCAGTATCATTTATTGCCCTGCAGAATTTACAATCATTTTCTCTGTTCGATAAATGGAAATGAAATGAAATACCTGGGTGATAATAAAAGCTAATAAATGATTAAGTGAATAAATGAAATTTTGGCCATATGGCCTTGTCATGGAAGGTGGAGGGGGAGTTGTGGGAAGGGGGGTAGGGTATTCAGTGCCCTATCTATAAGCCAGTCACCAGTGTATATGGGGTCTAACGCATTGAATTTCAAAGCAATGTTAGCCTACCTCCCTTTTATCACGTGACAACAAATGGGCTAAAATAAGAGAAACTTTTGGGAGGCCAGCTGTTCAGCAACAGTCTCTGTTGTTGGACAGCTGACCTTCCAGCAGTTTTTATTACTTTTTTTCTTCTCGTGTTCTGGAGTGTAAAGTTTCTCTACGGTATATATCTGAAAACCTTTCTACAAAAGTTCCAGAAGTACTTCAGAGATAAAAGGAATGTGGGTCTAGCTATACAGGCAGTAAATGTAAGTCCCAATGTTTGTTTGGAACATTTATCTGTTATCAATATTAATCAAATAAAAATTTAAAGATTAATGTCAAAATAAACAATAATAAGCATATTTAATCTTGAAGAATAAAAATAATAAAAAGAATACGCATTAATGGAATTTAAATGTTCATTTAATAAACAAATCAAAGAGAGAGAGAGAGAGAGAGAGAGAGAGAGAGAGAGAGAGAGAGAGAGAGAGAGAGAGAGAGAGAGAGAGAGAGACTGAAAACCCTTAAATTTAAGCAAGTACCATGAAGTGGAAATAACGATGTTATCCAGACAGGAACAATTAATACAGACTTCAGTGTAACTTCTCGAGTATAATAAATTTAAAATTGAGAAATTAAAAAAAAACTGATGAAATAATTACGAAACGGATACTCCAAGAGAAAGACGACAGACAATAAGCAACGAAAGACAAGACAAAGTTGTTAAAAGACAAAAAAAAAAAATCGAGGCTGATTACAAGAACTGAAGCAGCAAAGGGAAAACCTTACGTAAATAAGAAAGACCAACAACACCTCCAGTTACAAAGGAAACAAAACTCGAGAGAAATTACCCAGATAAAGTTACCAGAAGGAGAACCGGAGACCTGGAGAGCAGCACTCGAGAGAAAGGTGGAAGGGAGGAGTAGAAGAGGAACAAGACACTCAAAGGAAACACGAGGAGGGGGAGGACGACAGGGGTGCCAACTCAAAAACTGGGGAGTACAACCAAAAAATGAAACTTGTATCGTAGGGATAAACGAAACTGAAACAGGAGTGAAACTGATAGATCGAAGGGACAGGGCTATTGTCAAATACCCACCCTAACCCCCAACCCCGCCCCAACGAAAGGAGGCTTTACAAAATAAATTTCTTTTTAAATTATACTAAATATTTCTACCTTCAATCAATCACTTGTCACCTGCCAATTAAGCCTCTTCTGCTATCAGATACCTGCCGAAGGTACGAGTTGTATTCCACACCTGCTCGCTCTCTCTCTCTCTCTCTCTCTCTCTCTCTCTCTGCCCAACTAAAAAATTCTAGCTCCTAACCGTCAAACGAATAATATATTACAAGTATTCAAAACGCTCTCTCTCTCTATCTCTCTCTCTCTCTAATGCTTATCCCCGAACTGTCAAACAAAAAATACATTATATAGTATATGCAAAACTGCTAGCCTACATGAGCTTAAATTACTCCATGAAAAACTGAAATTTTTCAGCAAAATACACCATTTTATTCGAAAAAATTGCTTTAATGCATTACAGGTAAATAGGATAAATATTTTACATTTAATAAATATTTTTCAATACATTTTTTTTTGTTAGATAAGTATTTTTCAGTAAATATTCTTTATTAAATAAATATATTTCAATGAATAAATATTTTTCGATGAATAAATATTTTCTTTGTTCATTGAATAAATATTTTTTCCTGAAGTAATTTTCTCTGAAGAAATATTCTCATTAAAAACACTTTATTCAACAAATATTTGTCATTGAATAAATATTTTTCTGCGAATAAATATTTTTCATTAAATATTTCCCAAAACTGCTTCAGCTGTTTAGTGATGAAACGCCCACAATCGGTTCATAATAAATGATTTTGGCGAAACTAAATTATTTTGCAATTTAATTCTCTCAACTGAGAGAGAGAGAGAGAGAGAGAGAGAGAGAGAGAGAGAGAGAGAGAGAGAGAGAGAGAGAGAGAGAGAGAGGGGGGAGTCGGCTGAAAATATGCGAGCCAGCTGTCGGGGAAAAACTGCCGTTTATTTTACTTACCTTCAGAAATTCAATTCTCTCTCTCTCTCTCTCTCTCTCTCTCTCTCTCTCTCTCTCTCTCTCTCTCTGAGTTAATGAATAAGTCTTTTACTAGTGTTTTCATAATCGAAGACACTACCTCAGCCCCTGAACCAGCTATTAAATATGAAAGGGCAGAACCGCTTGACAAAATAATATTTACAGAAGACGTTAAAAACAAATTAGAAAAACTAAAGACGTTAAAAACAAATAGAAAAACTGAACAAGTTTAAATCTCATCCAAAAGAAATCAAAGAGTTAAAAGAGGATAGTTCCTCACCCAAATACACTCTACAGAAAAACTGCAGAACAACGAAAGGCACCAATAGGATGGAACCTAGGCAAAGTGCCTCCAGTTTACAAAAAAATATCCAAGAGAAGAGCCAGGAAATTATAGGCCAATCTGTCTAACGTCAGTCCCTCGTAAGATTTTTGACTCCATAATTACTGATCAAATTGTGGATCACACTGATAGAAACAAACTGTTGTTAAACAGTCAACGCGGCTTCAGACAAAACAGATCCTGCCTATCAAACCTCTTGGAGTTTTTCCATAACAAGCTTGGTATTTACGAAAGTA
>NC_089785.1:27832954-27862954 GCF_040412425.1 Macrobrachium rosenbergii
TTCATTTGATGATAAATCTGACTCTCATTAGCCGTGTTTATTGTAGAGGTGACGGGAGCAGGCAACCCTGTGTCTTTATCCAGCCCAGGCCCGAAGGAAACAAGGGGTAAAAACGCCTCTTTGAAATGTGGAAGGTTATAAGAGCCATAACATCACTGGGAGCTGGGACAAGAAGCAGATGCAACGCTGCCAACTACAACCAGGTGGTTGTATAAGCAATACTCTGGGATAAAAATGAACTTGCAAGATCATTAAGTTCTGTCTAGACTGGACTTGGAGGAGACGATTGAGGGGGGGAGGGAGTAGGGGAGAAGGACACAGGGAGGGAGGGATGGGAGAGGTGGAGGGGAGGGAGAGGAGGAAAGGAGAGAAAACGGAGAGAGAAGACAAGAATTTGAGTCTAAACTGACGACCATCTCACATCTATATCGTCACAGAGTCCAGTGGAGCAGAGCAAATGGACTCTCTCTCTCTCTCTCTCTCTCTCTCTCTCTCTCTCTCTCTCTCTCTCTCTCTCTCTCTCAACCAAAGAATTAAACCAACCAAATAAGAAAGAAATAAATTTTAGTTTTTGAGGGTGAAGCTGCTAGTCCCATATGCCCATGACCTTATAGATGATGAAATTAACATGTTATTAAATTTATGGTCACCCATCCAAGCAATGAACAGAGCTAATGGACAGTGTGGCTTGATGATAATCATGCCTATGTTGCAATTTATTTTCAAGTTTAAAATAATTCTCGAGATTTAGGATTATTTTTCTAAGTGAAGGCCGACGGAGTTGGCTACGAAAATGCCTTTTCCGGGTTTACATAAACAACAGTATTTAATCACGCACTTATGACATATGACAGTGGGAAGCCAAATGATGACATTTCCGCCTCCTTTCCAAAACTCTTTTATCCCGAAGCCTGCAGGCGAGATTGTTGTAAGCTTAAGCGGCACGAACAGCCCACCCACCCACCCACCTACCCGGCCTCTCCAGCGCCCTCTCTCCAAATCAGGGCCAAGTTCCGACATAACAGCGGAGAGCAAAGTCCACAGACTGCTGTGAAACAGCCGTTTCCTGGGGACCCTTGGCACTAAATATGACCCCAGGCTTTTTATTTTATTATTATTATTATTATTATTATTATTATTATTATTATTATTGTGCCAAAAATGATACCACAGACACAGCTGAAATGAATTATTAGTAGAAACTGAACTGAGAGGTTTTCCCTTTTTCCTGACAGCATGAAATTGTCAGCTAGTTTAAATTCATGAAGAATATATACAAAAATCTTTGTATTCATATGGGCAGCCTCTATTTTTTTGTGCATAGCCGTAGGCAGGCTTGTTAATGACCTTTAAATAAATTTATTCACAGAAGAATATGTATGAAGAATATGAACGGAATACTTCTACGTATCCATAAGTGTACACTGTGTGTATGCATATCTGTAAATAATCTTATCAAGTCATTTAATTCAATGTATGTCAAGTACATACATTCTTTAAATATACAACACCACTGCGCATGCCCACTGTCACGTCTAGAGAACGCCCCAGGACTCCAAACTTCGCGAAGAAAGCGAATGACGCTTGCAGAATCTCACCGGAAATGTTCTGCTGATCTCTCTCTCTCTCTCTCTCTCTCTCTCTCTCTCTCTCTCTCTCTCTCTCTCTCTCTCACGTCCTCTAAAACATTCTCGGTCCAATATTGCCAGACCCGGTAGCTTGGAGGAGAAGGACTGACTTGGGGATGATATTGGAGGAAGATCGTAAGGAATCTTTATTGGTCTTTTTCAGCAGAATTTCTCTCCTCGAATTCCAATACTTTTTCATCTCGGCGAAATCTCTCTCTCTCTCTCTCTCTCTCTCTCTCTCTCTCTCTCTCTCTCTCTCTCTCTCTCTCTCTCTCTCGCCGAGGAGATACAACTTTTTGAAGGGGGGGAAAGGCATTCCAGGCAGACTTCAAAAAAGAGTCTCATCCTAATGTTTTGGGCAATAATGTGGATGTATTGATATTTATAAGTATATAATTTTTAGTGTAAGTGAGCTTATTCAGAACAATTTTTTAACCTTCACAGACCTTGAACTTTGACATTAAAAGCTCCATCAATTACTTAATTTACAAACTGATTCGTCTGAATTCCAGAAACCAGAAAGATTTTGGTGTGCTGGACTGAGTGGCACTGACAGGATTAAAAATGTTAATTTGCTAAAATCTAAAACTGGTTTGTGACATTTCAACCACTTGGATCCACTTTCCTTTGGAACCACGTGACGAAATTTTGTAATCCATTACAATAACTAATATTTGACAATTTTTTATACCACACGTACATGAGACGTAAATGTAGTACAATAAAATCTTAACAATGAAACATGATAAAAGTTTTGCGTGTAGGAAACTCTCAAGTTCATCAGATCTGCTCATTATCTACCCTTCGGTTAAAATCACCAAAACTCATTTACAAAATCAAGCTTTTTGTTTTTTGTAGAATTTTAAAACTGGTGTGTACGCTGGTGGCTATCCATTCTACAGTTGTAGATTATTTCATTTATTTTACGACATTCTTTTTCCACTTTAATCCAAAATTTGCTTCGGACCCATGCAATAAAACTTAATAGATGACCTTCTGGTAATATAATTGGGCATTTCTACCCAATTACATATGAGTAAGATAACCGAATTAATCTTTCAAAAACACTAAACGAACCGTTCTTCTCAGAACAATTAGCAACAGGAAGAGAAAGATTGATTTAGCAGCTCATAAAAACTTCACAGGAACCCAAGAGGTGTTTATGCAAGAGATCGAACCCAATTAAGCTCCGATGCACCTCTGATCAAATTAGCCAATTGGTCTTCCAGAGCAACAAAAATAAAAAAGATAAACAATATATATATATATATATATATATATATATATATATATATATATATATATATATATATATATCATAATGAATTTTTCTCTAAAGACTTCAGGACCAATTAAGCGTAATGAGCCGTAATGAGCTTTCTGTCTCCCAGAAACATTTGCACAAATCAAACCAAGGTGTTAATTACACGACACAAATCCATTTTTCAAAAGAGTTAAGTGCAGGCCTACCTGGGAATAGATCTCAATTTAAAAAAGATAAGTGTAGGCTTATTTAAGAATCCCAATTTAAATTCAATATTCAAGAATACACCCAAAAAAAAATAAGTGTAGGCCTATTTGGGAATAGATGCTAAACAAAAATTCCGTAAATGTAGGCCTATCTGCCCATTTTCAAGGGTTAGCTGTCTATGAAGGCCTATATATATATATATATATTTATATATTACAAAGGAAATTGGTCTAGGCCTGATTCGTCAACACCACCTAGAATTCGAGATGTAGGAATGCGCTGGAATGACGTCCGAAGTCAAAAGTTCATTTCATTCATTCCAGGCGAGTATTATATTCGGAGTATAGGGTTACATGACAACTTATATATGCGGTTAATACATTTTTTGCATATATGACTTTGCATACATAAAAATTCGCGATATTGTAGTTAATAAATACATACATACATGTGATATATACACATATATATACATATCTATGATTATATATATATATACATACACATAGGTAAATGGTACACAATACATACATACATACATACATATGTGCATATATATATATATATATATATATATATACATATATATATATATATATATATATAATATATATATATATATATATATATATATATATATACATACACACGCCTATAGTAACGAAATTAGCTTTTGTAATACGAAACTTTCCACCAGAAGACTTAGAAGGTAAAAGTAAAGAAATTGAAATTAAAACTCTTGGGTCTTTTACCTGTAAAGAAATTGCTCTTATACGTAAGGTTTCTCAAAGGCCAATGGGATCATTTGGCATTTTTCTAGGCCAAAACGAAACTGACTGGATAACTTATGCACAGTTCCGAATTTTCTAATCAATTGTCAACTTTCCCTGCTTAAGAAAAATAAGAGAAAGGAAAATATAAAGTAAGTGAGAGAGAAATACTCAGACAAGAGGAATTATATCACAAGATTAAGAGCAGATCCTACCATTCTGTTTCTTATTTCTTGCATTGTATCTGATACTTTTCGAGAACTGACGCAAAATCTCCTGCATAGGATAAAATATATAAAATCCCCGTTTTTTTTTAAGCCCAATGTCCGTCTAACTACAGCCAACACCATCAGTCACTAAAAGCAAAAACGAATCTAGTTCCTTGGACGAAGAAGACGGCATCGTGTCCCTCCGAATGCCAGAGAATTCTACTGAATGTGCACAATATTTTTCTCCCTGCCAGCTCGACAGTATCCCGGATGAATGGAATGGAATGGAATGGAATGGAATACAGAATTTAGGCCAAAACCCAAGCACTGGGACCTATGAGGTCATTCCCCACTGGAAAGGAAATTGAGAGCAGGAAGGTGTGAAAGGCGTAACCGGAGGAAAACCTCAAAGCAGTTATATACACGACGAAATGGTTGTTTATAGGAGAGGGTGGATAGCAAGATGAATGAAAGATAATATGAATGGAGGTGCAGTAAAAGGAATGAGAGAGATCGCAGCTAGAGGCTAAAGGGACGCTGCAAAGAACCTTTAGTAATGCCTACAGTGCATCCCGGAAGGTGCACTGACGGTACTTACCCCCTACGGAGGATATCTCGGATGAGCGATGCCAAATAAACCTGAGCTATTCTGATGGAATTCCCGTAGTTCCTGCACTGTCTGATACACTCTTCAACTTTGACGGTAAATTTGGTGATAAACCAACTTCTTTCTTTAGGAACACGATGAACTATACAATTCTGGAATTAACACACATCTTCTTATACATTTTTAAACCTTGACAGAAAACTTGGTGTTAAACCAACTACATTCTTTTGGAAAACTATGAATGACACAATTCTGGAATCAAAACATGTCTTCTGATGCACTCTTCAACCTTAACGGAAAAATTGGTGATAAACCAACTTATACCCTTTTGGAAACGATAAACTATTTCCGGAATGAACATACATTTGTGACTGAAACCAGCCATAAATAAAAAAAAATACTTAATAAACAAAAAAAAAAAGCAGACCGTTTAATCTCCCGCCACGATCCCAAATTTGTTGTTAAATTACCCTCACATTCGACAGCTTACTGATTACTTCACAAAACAAGTGAATGGAAAAGCTATCTTGTATTTGGCCATGAGATACAAAATGCAAATGCTTTCTGAGACATCTGACATTCAAATAACTGTTACTCACTCAAGAATTTCTACATAATTTATGTACCATAACTCTAAACATGAAGCTCCAAATAATTCAACTATCAAACATTCATTTCGTACAAGTTGCATACACGTTGCAAACGCGCAGTTTTTTATCTTTAACAAACACTTGGTATATGTATACAACAGCTTTCTAATTGTAATTCCGTTATTTTTTTACGCAAACTTGAACTGAAACAGTAAATAACATCTGATCTGTTTACAGAAATAACCCAAAACAACTGACAGAAAGCATCAGTGAACCTGATTTTCCAAAAGTGAACAAAACCTACAGATATAAATATTCAGGTCGACTCTATCTGGCTCCTGCAACATACGAAGAGAAGGATTACACTCCCCATTCCATGCCAGAGAGAGAGAGAGAGAGAGAGAGAGAGAGAGAGAGAGAGAGAGAGAGAGAGAGAGAGAGAGATGATGCCTTGTTAACCACGTAAGGTTGCCTCCAGACTATACAGTAAAACGTGTCATACATACACACGTCAGTAACTTATCCCATACATATCACAAACAAGTTGAAAACAAGTCAACAACCGTAAGTGGAGAACGATCTTCGGTAAAGGCTGGACAATCTTATGAAGCAACGGAAAGGACTACCAACGAGTCGATAACATGTATTCAAAATGTTTGTGATATGTATGTGATAAGTTGCCAATACGTTCATGACATGTTTTACTACAGTTTAGACGCAACCTGAGCCTAATCAACTTTAACAAAACAACTCTTTTAGAAGCCAATCACGCAAGTGCAAAGGGAGTGACACTGGCTTAGTGAAACAGCATTAGGCACTCATTCAATGGCGTAGGGCTAGCAACTGCATCCCTAAAAGATTTGTAAAGTAACCGGAAGGCTGTTCCTTCTGGAGCCACCCTCTATCAAGTGGGAAAAGTGCGTATACTGAGAATTTCATGTATATATCATTGCTTAAGCACAGCAATAACTGAAACCATTGCTTTATTTCCCACAACAAACTCACGAGAAGAAGAAACTGTATCCGTTGCCGATTTGTAACTCCTTCTGGACCACAAAGGGCTCAAGATGAATCCCAATAATCGGATTTTATACCTTCATTGAAATTCCTTCTTGTTTTTAATTAGTTTAATGTGGCTGCTTTATTTCATTACCAAAAATATTGCGAGAGTGGAAGATATCTGGATCTGAACAGACCGGGACGTTTAAGCTCTTCTGCTATTAGCTTAAATGCAGTTTTAATGTATACATACATGCATACATACACACACACACGCACACACACACACTCGCCTAATGAAAAAAAGACGAAAGAAAATCGGAATTAATAGAAGGGGAACTAACGAAGTATTTCCAATCACGGAATGGCGAGAATTATTACATCCGAGGAGTTATCCATAAAGAGCTCAATTTATATCAGAGAGAGAGAGAGAGAGAGAGAGAGAGAGAGAGAGAGAGAGAGAGAGAGAGAGAGAGAGAGAGAGAAAAAATAATGATAAAAAAACGGATAAGAAGAAGATAAGATATGGGAGTTCGTGCTTAGAAGGAAATCAGTTCCGAGAGAAAAGGTGAAATTTATTAGAGGAGGAAGAACTGCAAGGATATAGAAAACGAAGCAAGAGGTCACCTAAGCTTCATGGAATATATACGTAGAGAGTATACATTAGGATATAAACTCAGAATAGATAAACATCAATCCTTAGGGATATCAATCCTTAGAGAGAACGAGAGACGACGTTATGGCATAGAATCAATAATAAAAGCGTGAAGGGAGAAATAGCTTCCATTTGTAACATGCTGATTTGCACAAACACACTCACACGCGCAATCTTTCTGCCGAGCAGCTACTGAACTCAACTACTAAGCCACTAACCTTCTCCATTCGCAATGTTAAACAAATCTGGCTTTGGTTATTACGTGGATGGGTGACCACCAGGGAACATATATATCACTGAGAGATCTTGTCTAATAAATCAATTTCAAAAATAAAAATAAACTTCAAGATAAGCACTAATTGCTTCACTGAATTCTAGCTGAGAGAGAGAGAGAGAGAGAGAGAGAGAGAGAGAGAGAGAGAGAGAGAGAGAGAGAGAGAGAGAGAGATAAACACTAGCATCCAAAGGGTGAAATCACGTAGGGCCAATTTGTCCCCAAAAATGCGAGAAGCCTCTTAACCTAATCTTGCCTCCGGTCATAAAAGTGACACAGCCTCGCAATCTTGACCGACACGTCCTCCGCTTTCGACAACTCCTCATGGAATGAAACTGCCCGGACGTTGCCCGGTCCCGGATTAGGGGATTTACTCGAGTCTGAGGGAGGATGAGTTGGAATAAATAAGAATAACAAGAGGGAAATCCCTTCTCTCTCTCTCTCTCTCAACCTGATTCTAAGAGAGGAGATAAAAAAATACACGCAAGGGAAACAATCTCTCTCTCTCTCTCTCTCTCTCTCTCTCTCTCTCTCTCTCTCTCTCTCTCCATTTACTTTCTAATTGCTTATTTTAAGAGAGGAGTAAAATACACGAAGGGAACTCTCTCTCTCTCTCTCTCTCTCTCTCTCTCTCTCTCTCTCTCTCTCTCTCTCTCTCTCCATACATTTCACAAAATCACAAAACATTTGGGAAAATCATTTATGCACAAGAATATTCACAATGCATACATAGTAAATATTATGAAACTTATGATAATGTTTTAAAATACACAAACATGCTCAATTCATACATGAAAGAAAGTCTGTGCTCGTATTCATAAGTATGCATATATAAATATGCATCAATTTAAGCATCTGTCGATTAATTTTTAATATTTATGATACTTCCAGCGTACTGGATCTGTCCTTTATATTTATCAATTGCTCCAACATTTCGTAATAAACATTTTGTTAAAGGAATGGCATGGAATATACATTTTAGGTAAAAGGCCAGGTCCTTCCTTCCTTAGCCTATAAAAGAGAGAGAGAGAGAGAGAGAGAGAGAGAGAGAGAGAGAGAGAGAGAGAGAGAGAGAGAGAGAGAGAGAGAATCCACAAAAAGGCGAATGGACTACCGGTGTACCTGTCCAAACATTTCTAAAAAGAAGAAGAGAAAAGGAAGACCAACTCTCGAATACCGACGGATTCTCTATTGGAAACCGAAGCATTCATCCTCCTCCTCCTCCTCCTCCTTCTTCTTCTTCTTCTTCTTCTTCTTCTTCTTCTTCTTCTTTTCTTCTTCTTCTTCTTCTTCTTCTTCTTGAAACCTTTCGAGGGAGAAGACCCAGGAATCCAGTTTCTTCAAATATCCACAACAACGAAAAAGAAGAAGCAAATATTCGGGTACATAAGTGACCTCGAGGAGAGAAATATAAGGTACGAACCACACTGTATTGGTAATTGCAAGCTTCCACGCATGCGCCTGCCTCTCTCTCTCTCTCTCTCTCTCTCTCTCTCTCTCTCTCTCTCTCTCTCTCTCTCTCTCATATATATATAATACTATTTTGAGATATATAGGGTTCATCTTAATAATAATAATAATAATAATAATAATGAATAATAATAATAATAAGATCTTCTGAATAAGAAGAAGAAGAAGAAGAAGAAGAAGAAGAAATTTACAATCTCGTGAAAAACAACTGCGTAATAAAAATCCACAATTATACAGTAAATTGTATTACTATGTAAAAGATAAAAAATGT
This sequence comes from Macrobrachium rosenbergii, assembly GCF_040412425.1. Taxonomy (NCBI): domain Eukaryota; kingdom Metazoa; phylum Arthropoda; class Malacostraca; order Decapoda; family Palaemonidae; genus Macrobrachium; species Macrobrachium rosenbergii. Next base: position 27,841,899 of record NC_089785.1, read on the forward strand.
TTTACATAATACAATTTACTATATACTTGTGGATTTTATTACAAAATAATAATAATAATAATAATAATAATAATAATAATAATAATAATAATAATAATAATAATAATAATAATAGAGACAGTCATCCAAGACCCAGGGCAATATGATGACAAAGAGAGCAGAGAGATGACCAGGGGACCTCCCCAATCACAGGTAGGACCTCCAATAAACCACTGATTGGGGAATCTGTCTAGAAGGGAATATAGCTGTCAGGTATATCATTCGGGAGCCGGTATCCTACAGTTACCCCTCTATCCACTAACCCCTCCCCTTCCCACTAACCCCCCAAAAAAAAATTATACAAACATATGCCGTATTTAACCAGGAACATTCAAACTGCTGTCCTAGACTTTAAATTCACGTTGAATCTTTGATTCATTTCTCCTTAAAAAATATTCATTTCCCCCCAAAAAAGATTCATTTCCTCTAAAAGAAAAATTCATTTCCCCCTAAAAAAAAAACAGATTCATTTGGCCCTAACATAACAGACACAGCGGTCATCGAAGGCATTTGAAACCAATAAGCTGATTCCACTCCTTCATGTCGCCTCCCTCTCCACGAGTTCCACTCTCACACCGCCGAGACAGCAGCAGTCACTCTCCAGCCACAGACACCAGTGGAATCATTCCCTCGTTTGGAAGCCGAAGGGACACGTATAAACAGAGGCCTTCGTTTTCAGACACAAGGAGACAAGGTCAGAGGGCGTAGGAAAGGGCCTCTTCTCTCCAATAGGAAGGAGGTTCTCCTGTCGATGTTCACCTGTCTTTTAAAAGGACTGGATTTTTCTGTCATTCACATGCTAATATTACAGAATAATGAAAAACCAAATAATGAAAAACCAAAATAATATCTATTCTACAAAAGCCTCAAATATTACCTTTCCAACCAGCCTGTCTCCTTTAACTTAAGTGTTTACGAACAATATAATCTCTAATCTCCACCGGAAACGAATAGTCTGCAAAAACCGAAAATCAGTTTTACTGGCCACTTTAAAGAACAGTGAGAATATAATTTCTGATCTGTAGGTGAATGTCATAAAATCATGGACACACACACAAGCCGAATGGATACCGTCCCTGAAAGTCGTCGACGTGCGTTGTCGAGGGATCGAATCTCCCAGGTGCCGAATCGTTAATCAGTGATAGTTCTTCCCCTTCGGTGATATTCCCGAGGTAAAGCGAACTGGCATTAAACATCATTTGTAATTTGTAGTTTAATGTTTGTGAATACAAAAAGTGATAAAAATATGTGTGTGTGGGTGTGATTATATATTTTATATATATATATATATATATATATATATATATATATATATATATATATATATATATATAATATATATATATATATAATATATATATATATATATATATATATATATATAATATATATATATATATAATATATATATATATATATATATATATATATATATATATATATATATATATATATATATATATATATATATATATAATCTAAGTACAACAGTGTACCAACAACTGCGCACCGTTCTTACAGAAAAATAACCATCAGACTACCCCCACACACACACAGACAACGGTACCCTGCTGAATTCAGACAGTGTATTTGCATAACCTAATGAGAGAACAAACCTGTGCAACACAGCACTGATTCCTTCCCACTGAGAACCACAGAGGCGAGATTTCTGTTTATATATAAATAGTGTTCTCTCGATGCAATTCACGAATTTCATTCTGAAGTCCAAAGGATGAAGGCCCTAGGAATTACAAGCGACGATTTTATTTTATAGTGAGTTAAAACGATCGTATTTTATAGGGAGCTGAAATAACTGTACTTTGTAAGCTGTAATGATTGTATCTTATAGCGAGTTCAAATGGTTCTACTTTACAGTGAGTTGAAACGATTGAACTGTGTTTTTATCGTTGTATTGTATAGTGAGATAAAGTTATTGTATTGTAAAGAGAGTTGAAATGACTTGAGCAAAAACAGTTCTATTTGCAGTAAACGCACACGCAAACACTATACTGTATTAAGACCAAAACAGAAAACTCCCCCTAACAAACACTCAACACTTTGAATTCCGTTTTATTAGGCGTTAATTGCATTCGCTGTCAAGATCAATTTTAGCTATTCACAGCTGAGGTCATTAGCATACTTGATTTCACTAAATATCACGGCAAATCCCTGTCCATTTGCATTTTTAATTATCTGAGAGAGAGAGAGAGAGAGAGAGAGAGAGAGAGAGAGAGAGAGAGAGAGAGAGAGAGAGAGAGAGAGAGTCCTCCTTCCCTTACATTTCAAGTAAATCAGAACAATTCTTGTCGCTCTAAACACTCAGGTGTTGAAGTCTAACACTCAAGTCAAAATCGTTACTAAAAGTCAAAATATGCAAAACCTTCATCTCATAATGGATGCATCAACAATACAGTAAAGCATGTCATCAACACACGTCGGCAAATTATCGCATACATATCACAAACAAGTTGACAACAAATCAATGACCTTGAGTGGAGAACGAACCTTTGGCCAATGCTCGATACTCGTATGAAGCATGTTTGTGATATGAATGTGACGAGTTGACGACATATTTATGACGTGGTTCTCTGTATTGTGAACGTAACATAAATGGTCAAGCGTATTATGGCTTCAGTATGAAATGATCGTTGTACATTTGAAAGAATTCACTCCCTATCTGAGATTCCTAAAAGCTGGGATGAATTTGGGAAGACATTCGGTGCGTTCTTTTGGTCGCGAGTGTCCTGGATCAAAGTAACACACCCTACGTAGGTCTGATACCTTAAGTGCAAGGGGCACTTGCAACACTTTCTTGCAAAATTCCAAGTATGCACTTTACTGCTTAAATCTACTTATATCAGATTATTATATATTCTTTACGTCTCTACCGTGACAAAAAGGATTTATCTTTCGTGAGCAAATCAAACAAAAATATTCCGACGCGTTCAGTCAATGTTATCAACAAAATTCGGTCCTTTAATCGGAAGTTTCCGGCAGCGTGCAAGGCGTCAGCAGTGTCCAGAAGCAGAGGCAATATTCCACTTTATGGACAACCAAAATCCCTAACTCCACCCCAGCCACCCACCTCCCTCCCCCTCATGGGATCCAATCCGGGTACATCCACCCGCTCGACAAAAAACCTTAGTGTGGCTTCAGAGAGAGAGAGAGAGAGAGAGAGAGAGAGAGAGAGAGAGAGAGTGTGTGTGTGTGTGTGTGTGTGTCCTCCAAACACTTGAGCAGAACTCCACCTGACACCCTGAATAATCTCAAGACGTCGCGAGTCAAGGTCTCCTTCCAACCCGCCTTCTTCAACAAAGACCATCGTTTTTTGCTAGTTTTTGATGAGGTTCTAAATGATCTCATTACTGCTCTCATTAATGATCTCATTAATCCTCCTTCATGATGAGAAAGAGGGTACATAGGAGCTTCGGGCTTTTAAAATTTGATTCCCGTCCGCTGGAATCTCTGGAGTTTGGAATAACAGAAAAGATTCAGAGTCAGGGAAGATGGGTGTTTCTTCTGAGAGAGAGAGAGAGAGAGAGAGAGAGAGAGAGAGAGAGAGAGAGAGAGAGAGAGAGAGAGAGAGAGAACAATCAATAAGACTACAACAACAAATTTCAATGACTGGTGAAATTGTTCCATACCTCACTCCAGTATCATTTTTTTCTTTCTTTTAGTCGAAAGCTTTAAAAAAAAAAAGGAATGAAAACGAAAGTCCTCTTAAACTTTCGCCGAAAACTCGACGACCTAATTCGAGAAATGAGGCAGGTTAGGAATTATGAAGGCAATGCATCATTACTCGCTAAACATTAGGTTCATATCAAGTACTGAAAGAAGAAACCTTTATAAATAACAATACCACTGTGTTAGACTGTCATGAGGATGAGTCATTGCTCATGAGTTCGTGAATGGGATTCATGGTCAGGAATACGAAATACACTTCTCTCGAACCTCACTCATGTTATTCATTTATTCATTGTTTTCAGAAGAATACGAAGAGCATTTAAGGCATTACCTATGATATCTATATCTCATTTAAGGCATTACCTATAATATCTATATCTATGTCTATGTCTATGTCTATCTATCTATATATATACATATACGATTATAAGCATGTAAGAACAAGCTAACAAAAGCAGAATTATAGAGAAAAAGATACATTGTAGAAAACCTTCAAATGACACCTTTAAAGAAGCCAACTCTGGATGACCATTCAAGGAGGTCACGTGACAGCTTCCTCCAGTTCTCTGGCAAGAGTTCAAACAAGAGGTCACAGGAGGTCATTGAAGGCAAGAGGGCAAGAGAGAAGTGCATTATTGCAGCCTTGAAAAGGTCACTGAAGACGATGGGAGGGGTCATTAACCTGACGTCATAAAGGTCACTGCAGACAGCAGAAATCTTAATATTCAAGAGAAATTTCCCTTTCCATGAAAATAGACAAACTTTTTTAACTGGAAAGGTCGTTTCCTTTGACCAGAGAAAGGGGCGGTGCCCTTCCTTAATGAGAGAAATAATCTGGTGCTTTCTCTCTCTCTCTCTCTCTCTCTCTCTCTCTCTCTCTCTCTCTCTCTCTCTCTCTCTCCTTACGGATGCTTAGAAACTCACACTGAAAATAGACATTTTTCAATACAAAAGTATTTTTTTATGAAGGAGAAAAACAAATTAGTTTCTTTACTGAACATCGAAAAACTTAATTAAAAACTAAACAAAATAAAAAGTAAAAAATGCGCGCCGGTGTCTTCGGCGCAATCAAGTCTTCTGTACAGCCACTACAGCATATAATCAAGGCCTCCGAAAATAGATCTATCTTTCGGTGGTCTCGGTATAATGCTGTATTAGCCGCGGCCCATGAAACTTTAACCACGTCCCGGCGGTGACCTATCCTATATCGTTGCCAGAAGAACGATTATGGCTAACTTTAACCTTAAATAAAATCAGAACTACTGAGGAGGCTAGAGGGCTGCAATTTGGTATGTTTGATGATTGGAGGGTGGATGATCAATATACCAATTTGCAGCCCTCTAGCCTCAGTAGATTTTAAGATCTGAGGGCGGACAGAATAAAGCGCGGACGGACAGACAAAGCCGGAACAAGTTTTCTTTTACAGAAACTATCAGCCAAAAAACACCCACCGAACAAAAATAAATAAAATACAGAAAAAGTCTCTGTTGACAAATCCCCACCTCCTTGGGGGAAGAGCCTTCATGAATATGAATGAACCCTTTGCAAATTCTCATCAGTATTTAAATGGGTCCTTCCTGTTCCCCTCTGTTTTGGAGGGAGATTATTTTGGCGAGGAAAATATTCGCGGAATTTAGCGTTGGCGTTCAAGAGGGAATTGAATGAAATTCTCTTTAATGGAAACAGTTGAGGTTTAGTGTTCATTTTCCTTCCTTCAAAATCATCATCATCACTGTAATATGAACAGCAGTGGTGTTGATAACGATTGATGATGATCTTGCATTGGTTGATAATGATGATTATTAATAATACTATTCGGCATCCTGATTAGATATAAGAAAGACTGGAAAATAATTATAATTATAGTACACTGAAAAGTATTCCTGATGGGATGGAACAATGGTAGTGCTGAGAGACATGAATGCATGGAGTAAGACCATTGGTTCCTTTCGAATATAGCTAGAGAGAAAATAATAGTATTAAAATTGCTGAGTTAATCATCACAACCTGAATTATTTTCGTAGCGGAACCTCATTTGCGTTGCATTTCACAAAAAAAAAAAAAAACTAATTATAATCACACTGCGCATGTGCAAAGAGAACACTCTACTTTAATACAGGATTTGCTTCACAGACGAACAACAAACATTCTCTGATTGTACATAGATAGAGTACAGAATTTAGATCGAAGGCCATTCAGCGCTGATAGGGAAACTGAGAGTATAAGGTTTGAAAGGGGTAACAGAAGGAAAACCTTTTGCAGTTGCACTATGAAACAATTGTCAGGAAAGAATATGAACGGAGGCACAGCAAAAGGAATGAAAGAGGTTGCAGCTGGGAGCCGAAAGGACGCTACGAAGAACCTCAAGTGATGCCTACAGTGCAACACGTGAGGCGCACTGACGACACTACCTCCCCAAGGGATTTTCAGATCGCACAAGAAACAGTAAAAACGATTCGTCCAGGAATCACTCTGGGGGTAAATGAAATTCATTCATGGAGTCAAACTCTGAAACTAAAATGAGATTCGTGTCAAACGGTGCCACAAAGTTTAAAAAATACTGAAATCTGACCCCATGCCCCAAAAAAGGCATCTTCAGTCCGTCCTCTATTGCGTATTAAATTATACTTCTGCTCTGCATTTCAACTCCATCAGCAACATTTTGGAATATCTTCTGAACGAGCACACAAACAGACAGTGCACCTCACGCAGTGCACAGTAAGCATTATTAATGAAGGTTATTAGCATCGTCCTTTCGTTCCTTTTACAGTACCTCCGTTCATATTCTCTGTCTTCCACCTTTCTTTCCACCCTCTCCGAACAACTGTTTCTTAGTGCAACTGCAAATGGTTTTCCTTCTGTTACACCTTTCACACCTTTCTATTCTCAATTTCCCTTTCAGCGCTAAATGACCTCATCGGTTCCAACGCTTCGCCTTTGTCCTAAGTTTTCTATTCCATTCCATTTTATTCCACAAACAGATACACACACACAAAGCCCCCGTCAGATAACAGAACCTCTGGGTATCATGGCAAGAGGAGGCAGCCACCAGGAGAGACTCAATGACTTAACAAATGAAGGAGGGAAGTTCACCAGAAACAAAGGAAGCGAGACCCTCAACCCTTTCCTTTCCCTCCGGTGACTCATTCCCCGAGTGAGAAGAAACCTCAAAATGAAAAGGATGATATTCGGAGATACTCAGGTCCTGTTTGGAGAAAATTGTTAAGAATTTCAATTCAAAGCAATTTTCCTTTGTGGAAATTAGAAAGAATTTGAATTCAAAATATTCTGCCTGAGGAAATTGGAAACAATTTCAATTCAAAATAATGTTCCTCCGTGGAAATTAGAAAGAATATATATCCAGAATAATCTCTTATTACGCAAAATATAAAGATTGAAATCCTTCTCAGAACTGCGGTTAGTCAAGTTAAAAGCGTATTTCAAAACCCAACACTTTGGACCTTCCCACTAAAAGGCAAAATCCCAAAATAGAATTAGAAAGAGGGGAGATGATAAAAAAAAGGAACCGAGAGAAAACGTGGAGAGAGAGAGAGAGAGAGAGAGAGAGAGAGAGAGAGAGAGAGAGAGAGAGAGAGAGAGAGAGGACTCTTGCTGTAATAATGAAACGGTACATTTGCCATTTAAACTTTCTTTTTCGCAAGAGAATATTTCAGGAAACAAAACATTTCAAGATAAATGTTACTGGAACATAAGATTTAGGACAAAGGCCACGACTGGGACCTATGAGGTCATTCAGCGCTGAAAACAATACTGAGACAATTGTTAGGAGAGGGCTAAGGAAAGCAAGATGAAGGAAAAGAATATGAACGGGGGTACAGTAAAAGGAATAAAAGATGCTGAGCTAAGGGTCAGAGGGACGCTGCAAACAACCTTCTTAAGTATTGCCTACAGTGCACCGTGTGAGGTGCACTAATGGCACTACACCACCAACGAGATCAGGCGTTTGAAAGCATTAACAAATAACATTCTACCGTTATCTCCCGAGCGTGAAATGGCATAGAGATAAACAAAGAGACATTTACAGATTCTCTCTTTCCCTCCAGCAATGTTGTCGAAACATTTGAGAGATAAAGGAGAGTCTGATGGAGAGAGATAAAAGAGAGAGAGATGGAGGGGGGGGGAGAGAGAGGAAGCGATAGAGAGCAGAGTGCCACAGATAATAATCTCAAAGATGAAAGAGACGAATCCTGAACGGGAAGAAGAAGGGGAGATAAGACAAGTCCTCTTCAGTCTCCTACTTCTCCTTCTTCAAACGACTGTCAATAGGAATCATCATCTTTTTTTTTTTTATCAGCCATTCATCCAATAAATGAATGACTAAAATAAAGGAATTTACAAAATAAACTGAAAAGGGAAGCCATGATTTCGTGTTTACAGATTTGAGTCCCGGAGGGAATAAAATCTTATGCTTTCTATTATTGCAAATAGCACTTAGTCCAAGCTGATGCTGCAGAGAGAGAGAGAGAGAGAGAGAGAGAGAGAGAGAGAGAGAGAGAGAGAGAGAGAGAGAGAGAGAGAGATATTAAAATTTTTTGCTTTGATACGAATACCTCCAACATAAGTTATGGTTTTATTCTAATCACGCGACCCTAAACCAATTCCTGGTTATTAATCAACAACAACAACAACAACAACAACAACAATAATAATAATAATAATAATAATAATAATAATAATAATAATAATAATAATAATAATAATACAGATTTTGTTAAACAAACTGGCAGTTTCAACAGCATTTATTTTATATGGTAAACGCTCAATTCGTCATATTGTTTTTCTTGCGCTGGAATGGTTGCAAGCAATTGACCAATAAACCACCGGATATGAATATTGGTCAATTGCTTGCAACCATTCCAGCGTAAGAAAAACAATTAATAAGACGAATTGAGCGTTTACTATATAAAATAAATGCTGTTGAAACTGCCATTTTGTTTAACAAAACCTGTATTAAAGGAGGTCTTTTCTTAATAATAATAATAATAATAATAATAATAATAATAATAATAATAATAATAATAATAATAATAATAATAATAATAACGATTATTAGGCGTGAATACTTTGGGAATAACTGAAAATATTTCTTAAGGGCAATGCTTCAGCTGAAATATCCGCCATAATGACTAGTAGTTATTTTCTGAAGACTAAAATAAAGCAATAATTTCTGCCTCAAAAATAAAAGAAATAAAATAAATAAAATAAGCGAACTCACACCACCCACAGCAATGGACGACCTTCTGGAGCTTACCTGAAAAGAAAAAGAGAATATGTAAATTAGAGATGTTTAAAATACCTAAGTAGAAAGATATTTCAATGTAATGCAAATCTAATAAAAATTAAATTTTAGCTATCAGTCACTCTCTCTCTCTCTCTCTCTTTTTCTCTCTCTCTCTCTCGTATTTGAAAAAATTACAAAAAAATTATATAAATTTCCAGTTAAACATTATACTAGTAGGAGCACTCAGAACTGAGAGAGAGAGAGAGAGAGAGAGAGAGAGAGAGAGAGAGAGAGAGAGAGAGAGAGAGAGAGAGAGAGAGAGAGTCTCTTTCTCTCTCAAAGGACAGAGTCTAGAGAGGCGATGATCATCTGAGATACCGACGCCATTTCCATTTGGGCAACAGACTCATTTCTCTTCATCGAACACAGGTCACTCTCTCTGACCAGCATATGAATGGCCCTCCCCTACCCCCAAACCTCTCCCCTCTCCTTTTTTTGGGCAATAAATCCGAAGGCCGCCCACGCACAAGCGAATATCCTGGGAGCGTTTAAACAGAAGCCTCAGTTACGAAATACCTCTGTAAGGTTGTCTGCGTCCAAGGGCTGATGTTGCGTTAAGTTTAAATCGCATAAATAAATTAATTTATTTCGAAAAAACTTTATATATCATCAAGGTGTTCGATCAACTTTAAATCTGAAAAATAAATCAATTATTTCGAAATCAGTTTATTTATCAAGGCTAAATTAAACAGGAAATTTAAAATTTCTGAATTTCTGTCATTCATCAAATCCAGGTCCACCTGTCACAAATATTCTCAACTGACTTCCAGAGGCTTCAAAAACTAAATCCTCGTTGATCACAAGACCAGCAAATGGGCCTGCCCTTCTATGCCCACTCAGATTCTCTCTCCTTTACCTCCGGACTAAAACCAGCTTTCCTAAATCACTCAGTTAGCCGACGGGTTCTATTCTCTCCTCCGAAAGGACAAACAGGATGAGAAGATTAGCTGGGAGCATAGCACAAATCCTGAGATGAAGATTCCAGTCATAAAATCAATCCTCTAGACCACTAATCTTCCAGGCACCCTCTGGAACGCGGTACTGGAACAGGGGTGGGCCAAACAGATGGTAGCACTTCGGTAAATTTTGCCCCCTTCGGAACGGAGAGGAAGGAACAAGAGAGAATCGTTATAGTTTCCTTTCGCGAAGGAAGGAGAGAGAGAGAGAGAGAGAGAGAGAGAGAGAGAGAGAGAGAGAGAGAGAGAGAGAGAGAGAGAGAGAGAGAGAATGAGAAACAATATTCCCTGATTTGGAGGTATTGGAAAACTCATTTGGATGCTGCTGTTAACGTTATGCACTTGTAATGAGAGAGAGAGAGAGAGAGAGAGAGAGAGAGAGAGAGAGAGAGAGAGAGAGAGAGAGAGAGGTTTGCTGGTCTTGTCTTTCAACAGAACTCAAAAAATTATATCATTTCCCTCTTTGTTAGAGAGAGAGAGAGAGAGAGAGAGAGAGAGAGAGAGAGAGAGAGAGAGAGAGAGAGAGAGACTAACAAAATCTCCAGAACCCCACCACCGGATGTATGCTCCTCACACAAAACACCAGTGATCAGAAACTTACAACAGCCCCTATGACACAGGCGTGGGCAGCAGCAACGGGCCAAAATGAGACCAAAAGACACCAAATCAGCGAAGGTAAACGAGAGAAGCCCAAACCATAACACAGATTTCCCGAAGGCCAAATTTGGGGGCCACCTTCAGGAGAGTGCAAAGCCTCCATTGAATTTTAACCACCGCGTCCCAGACCTCATACATATTTTGATGTGGGGCAATTTTCTCCCCTTTTGGGGGTGGGAGGGGATGGAAAAGGCGCGGGGAGGGGAGGTGATGAAAATCCTGCGTCGAGGTTTTTCGACCTGACAGATTTTCTTGTTTTAGTGAATATTTAGACAATAGTATGAAGTTCAAACAAACGGAAGACTTCCTAATTTACCTAAGTTTAAGATGAAGAAATAAACTTATTCTAATATTTATTCATCCTAAGCAAATATATTATTATTATTATTATTATTATTATTATTATTATTATTATTATTATTATTATTATTATTATTATTATATTAAATTGGATGGGAAGGAAGTGAGATGGGTAAAGTATTCAAAGAAGATTAATACGAGTCAGGTGTAGTGTAATGGGTGTCTAACGTGTAGTGGCTAGAGGTGGATCAAGTATAGTGGGAATGGGGTGGGTTAGGAGGACCAGACCAGGATTGTGGGATGGGAGATCGGTAGTGCAGAAGGGATCTGTAGTAGGGCATTGATCACCAAAGTGCACACAAAAATCTATGAATACTGGAAAAACAAATTTATTAAAACATCTTCACTAGAAGCACATGCTTTTAATATACCCAGCCCCCCCTCAGCACGACCCCTTGAAGAAGACCAACGTGGTATACCGGTACTCATGCCCCGTCCGAGGATGCCTCAATGGAACAGTTCCTACATCGGTATGACCACCAACGTTTCTCCAAAAGGATTTCCTGCCACGCCCAAGAGGGGGCTATCTTTAATCATGCCAGGACCGTCCATAACCAGAGGATAGCAAGAAAAGACATAATCACGAACATCGAAGTGATTGACCAAATTACCACCACCGCCGCCTACGCCTCTTGGAAGCATTGCACATTGGGAAGGAGAAACCAACACTCAACATTACGCAAGAAACCTTTCTCCTCCCCGGCAGCCAGGAGACATGCACCGAGCGATCCCCATAGCGTACGAGCAAATCAAAATTCGGCATCCGAGGATCGAAATTCTTCTCTTCATCCTCAGCACTACAACGCCGCTCGCACGCAAGACGAAAACAGAACTTGGATGGGAAGGCTAACGCCCGAGGGTACATGCCCCGGGCAGCCAATCATAATTCAGCACCGATCAAAGACCTCCCAAACAGATAAATACCAACCAGTCTCAAGACACCATTTTCTTCAGACCTCCTGCAACCACGTCCAGAGGATGACCAACGAGCTGGTCGAAACATGTCGACGGTACCTACAATAGAACCTGAACCCAGACGAACGATTTCTGATTGAATATTGTAATAAAGACTTCCAATATTCCGCACTGTCCTTTTCAACATGAATATCGGCCAGTTACTGACTAACATCGCTGAGCCTGAAAAATAGAATCATAAGGAGGATAGAAAAGACACTATATAAGATAAATTCGCATAATACAGCCATCAAATTATTTTAATAAGACCTGTTTAAAAGAGGGTCTACTTAATCTTAAAATAATAATAATAATAATAATAAAACAAAAAAATACGAACTTAAATCAACAGTCAAAAAATAAAATGAATAGAGTTTAATAATAATAATAATAATAATATGAAGTTGAAACACTTCAATCATGAACAAAAGCGCCAGCACTTTTGTTTTTCAGAAGCACTTGAAGGCAACATTAAGAGTGAAAGTGTCAATAACTTCTTTGTTTCCTTCCTTTTGTTTCTTCCAGAGCTGTTTTTGTTCTTTTGTTCTCTTGTTCCCGTTCGTCAGGCGGTAGTAGAAGGTTTGCGTACTTTTAGGGGAAAAGGGATGTGCGTATAGTAATTTTGCTTTAACGAGTGTGCGTGCGCGCATTGAGATGCGTATTCGTGCTATTTCTAGTGTCAGAAGTGGAACCTTGACCTCAACTGTCACTGTCACTCTCTCTCTCTCTCTCTCTCTCTCTCTCTCTCTCTCTCTCTCTCTGTTTCACACACACACTTGCATGTCCATTGACAGGAAACATCAGCTGAACAGCTTTAAATGTTACAATTTCCATAAAATGAGGACCTCTCACCCTGCCCCCAACTAGCAGCAGAATGCAATGACCGGTAACCCCCTTCCCTCTTCCAACCCCTCTCCCCCTTAACCATGGGGGGTTCATAAAGTCGGGGCCATTCGTCCGAAATGCGTATTTAAATTTCCCGGCTTCTGAATTTCGAATATCCATATTTATCAGCAACATGAGCTAAACGGTTATGACGTCACGGAGTTCCTACCATAATGGAAGAATTTTTATTATCCGTTTTATTCTATAAAGTTTTTTTATTATTATTTTATGGGAGAGAATTATGCCGTATAAACGCTGCCCGTGTCGAAATTATTTTATCCGATTTTATCTCGTTTTTTTGTGAAGTTATAATTTTGGACGGTTCTTTTTTCGGGATATAAAATTATTAATGATAATATTTATCAGGGGAATACTGAACGTACCGTTTGTTGATGAAATCTGAATATTTATCGCTTATTTCTATATTAATGTTTGGTTTGTGTACTCTCTCTCTCTCTCTCTCTCTCTCTCTCTCTCTCTCTCTCTCTCTCTCTCTCTCTCTCTCTCTGAGAGGTTTCATTGCTAATCTCTGGGCAAGCGAGGTGCATGTTTCTTGCTTGCGTGGAAAGCGTTAATAGAGTCACCTCGTCTGCAGTGGGACTTCTGGAGTTTGTGTTCAAACATACAGAAGTTTCTTTTCAAGTTTTTCAAGTTTTCTGGTTAACGCCACTGCTCTCGGCTGTCGACTGACTACCAGGTATCTATTTTACTGATCTGATCGACAGAGAGAGAGAGAGAGAGAGAGAGAGAGAGAGAGAAACATTACTGAAGAAGGCGTTCAATACATCATTCAACAACTGGAAGCAACCAGAAATAAGCCAGGCCTCTAAACATCACTTCAAGAACCTGCAGAAATCAGTCCACAAATAAATGAAAGACATCTGAAATCACAAATAATGAGAAGAAACGGGGAATTAAAAAGTGCAGCGAGTTGGAAAAAATAAACAAGGACTTCTCATAAACAAACATACACACACATACATACATACATAAAGTCTCACTGCACACGAGGTGTTAATATTAACACTATAAACACAAGCAAAAGCCAAGAGCCATGTGTCTCTCATTACTATTACTATTCTCTGGGTAAGCAAGTGCTGAGAGAGAGAGAGAGAGAGAGAGAGAGAGAGAGAGAGAGAGAGAGAGAGAGAGAGAGATTTTGAAACATTTTCTAATGAGAATAATTCAAGACAGATATACAAGACTGCTTAGTGAAGAAGCCTGAAGCACAATCTCTCTCTCTCTCTCTCTCTCTCTCTCTCTCTCTCTCTCTCTCTCTCTCTCTCTCTCTCTCGTATAAAAATGTACATTAGTCCCCCACAAAAATGTTACCCTTGCAATTGTCTTTGTTTTCGTAAATCAACACAAATTTCCTTGGAAACGTCGAGCTTAATATATGCAAAGTAGCCAAGGGGACTCGACTTGAGAAAAGGAGAGAGAGAGAGAGAGAGAGAGAGAGAGAGAGAGAGAGAGAGAGAGAGAGAGAGAGAGAGCAGTGGTATGAAATACCGTCAGCATTACGACAAAAGATATCAATTTATCATTCTTTCGAAAGATGTTCCTTAAATATAAGAGATTGGAAAAAATAAAAATAAAAACATATAAAGATAAATGAACGAATGAATAACTCAATAACTATATAAATAAATAAAAAATAAATTCTACAGATCTATAAAGGTCTGATAACATCTACAGATGATTACAAATGAGGTTAAAAAGTCAAAGTTTGGACTTCACAACAAATCCTTCTATAGGCTTACTTTGCTTGGCCTACTTAATTAGGCTTTGCCTATAAAGCCTTAAGCCTGAGGATAACTTCTTATCAATGATATATAAAATATATCTCATTGATATATATTTTGAACTATATCAATAAGGTATATCTTATAAAATTCGTCTTTCATTTATCTTGGCGATCAAATCTCGTTTTCAACATCAGAAAGTGAGCGATTAGTTAGCGAGGAATGTATCTCTCTCTCTCTCTCTCTCTCTCTCTCTCTCTCAACACAATCAATCACGAACAATGTCCAAATTTGCTGATAAACAAACCAAATGACTTGATACCCCATCTCTCTCTCTCTCTCTCTCTCTCTCTCTCTCTCTCTCTTTCGTATGAATTATCCGGTTCTACATAATCATTTAAATCACTCTCTCTTCCCATTCCAAAACCTAATCGCGTTTGGAATAACTTTCACATCCAGAAGACAACAGTCACTTTCCATGCTCTATTGACACAGACATAACTCCCTATGCCCAAGTCCTGTGTGGGTATTGTCCAGCCCCAATAAAATAACTCGTCTAATGGACCTCCATTAATATATCACAACGCATACATTTCGAATGCATCAACAATACAACATAGTCCGAAAATGCATTGTGCAATGCATACCAAAATGGTGGTTTTGGATTCGCCAAATATATTCGGTTCTTTGTCACCGGGCGAAATCAGAATTCACCGAGAGCATTCACATATCGCCTTTCATTTATTATTCAGTCATTCATTTGTACCTGATTCAAAGGTTACTCTAAAAAGGATTTGAACATTTCCTTTCATTCCGTGATTTGCTTTACAAATGAATGCAATCAGTCACGACGCAAAACAATGATTGATTGATTGATGGTGTTTGTCAGATTTCATAATAAAATTAATAAATCATTTTTATCTTAGTCTCGTATTGTGCGCTTGGTCTGATGCTAAAATTCTTTAACACTTAAGAGTCAAATTTTGAAATTTGTGGATGATTTGAATGATAAAATAAAAAAAGACAGAAATAAAAATAAAATAGTTGTGTATATACTCTCCAACACACAAGGTTGAATAGTAATATATTTTCTTCTGAGGATTTTGAAAATCTATCCCTGTAATCTCTCAAGCGGTGCACTGTAGGCGTTACTTAATAAGGTTCTTTCTGGCGTCCCTTCGGCCCCTAGCTGCAACCCCTTTCATTCCTTTTACTGTAACTCCGTTCATATTCTCTTTCTTCCACCTTAATTCCCTCAACCATCTCCTAACATCTGATTCGTAGTGCAACGGCAAAAGGTTCTCCTCCTCCTTTAAACCTCCTTTCCCCTTAATGTCCCTTTCAGCACTGAATGACCTCATAGGTCGCAGGGCTTGGCCTTTGGCATGAATTTTATATGCCATTCCATTCATCTAACCAGAAAAGCTGCCCATGCGCCCAGGTTTGCTCATTCTTGCTTGATTCTAAACAGTTGGAACTGTCCAGCCTTTGGATCCTTCTGCTTAATGAATCATCTCGTAACTTCGTTACTGTCGTAAGAGCAGGAGAGAGAGAGAGAGAGAGAGAGAGAGAGAGAGAGAGAGAGAGAGAGAGAGAGAGAGAGAGAGAGAGAGAATATTTACATGGAGCCAATGATAATAAAAACCACAAAAATAAGCTTTCATAATGTAATAATGGAGAGGATAATAAATAGAGGTGTGCAGATGCAGATGTTTTGTCCATCGCTACAATATTCAGACGAAAACAAACCTCTCCCTTTTGACACGAATTGACACAAAGGAAAACAAATAATTACTGAGGCTACTATGCATTTTAAATCTTCAAAAGGCTCTCTCTCTCTCTCTCTCTCTCTCTCTCTCTCTCTCTCTCTCTCTCATTAAGTTAAGCATTCTCCTGCCACTCATTGATCTGGCTTAAACTGTTAACGTCCATTAGGTGTGATTATGACTTCGCGAGACTTCCCAGGGAGAGAGAAGGTTCCTTCAATTTAAATTGATATCCTTTCTCAGATAAGTTTGAGAGCCAAAATGGGATTCTTGGGAAGGGGAGGCGCTTTGGAGAGCTGGGGGTGGGGGGTCGTGGGGAGAGAGTTGTGGATATATAGGTTTCACTAGACAAATGTGGTTTAACGAAAGTTTGAATTACGATTGACTGAACGACATTTGTTTCGAGGTAGTCTAACTGTAAACTCTCTCTCTCTCTCTCTCTCTCTCTCTCTCTCTCTCTCTGGTAAAAATATCTAGTTATCTGCATCTCAGGATAAATTCCTTAACAGGTAACGTGGCTGACGCGATTTAATTCAAGCGTATTATTTTATATAATTCAATGAAGGTTCTACAAAACTCACCGTACGTTCCCGTTCTGTTGCTTTATAGCTCAGTATCACAATTCTCTCATTTATGCAGAGATGCTCGAATGTTCAGGAGCGCTCATCAAAGGGTGTGATGACCTCATAATTGCCTGCCATAAGGCCCTCATTAACACCCACTAGTGTTTCTCCCCTCACACTTTCAATGGGGTTGTTGCTCTTTGTGGATAACAGTTCAGAGTTGCTATGTCACTGTTGCCCTGGGAAATATCTTCAGCTGGAGAACGGTTGGAAATACGAATGGAAAATGAAGGGTTTTGTTTATTCTCTCTCTCTCTCTCTCTCTCTCTCTCTCTCTCTCTCTCTCTCTCTCTCTCTCTCTCTAATTTTTTGCTTTCATAAACTATACAATCATAAACTCAACACAAATGCAAGCACGTTTATACAACATTCATAAACACGTTGGTAACTTATCGACAACATATCACAAACAAGTTGAATACAATACAACGACTAACGGTACTTCATATCCAAAACAACCAGCCATTTCCGTCTGATTTCTGTGATTGTTATAGTATAGAAATTTGAACGAGATAGGCCTATCATGTTAGGGTTCCTTCAAACTATAGGAAACATATCATAAACACACGTCGGCAACTTACTCACATACAGTACATATCACAGACATGTTGAAAACATGTCAACGACCTAAGTGGAGAACAAACCTTTGGCAAATGCTGCATAATCGTAAAAACACTGGTTAGAACTCCACAAAGTTGCAGACTTGTATTCAACCTCTTTGTGACGTGTGCAATAAGTAGTCGACGTGTGTTTAACATGTCTTAATGCAAGTGTGGAAGCACCCACTTAGAATATGGATGAAGAGTTTAAAAGACACTTTCCACTTCAGGTGAGAATCATAATGTTCATGTCTCATTTTAAACGACATGGAAACTGTCCTGAGTGCTGTATTGTGACGATAACAGGACACGCAAACAGAGAGGTAAAAGATATTTAATACGAATGGCATCACTGGGAGACTCCCAGTAGTTTCGAAGACTCCAGTAGACCACAGCTGTCTGCATTTCTCAAAAGGCACATTTTGGGGCGGCACTCATTCAAAATTCCAAGTAAATAGTCTATAATTAATTTCGAAACAGATGTAGAGTTTAATAAATAAATAAATGCTTAAGTAAAAAATTAAAAAAATTAAAAAATCGAATAATAAAAAATGAAATAAGAAAAATAAAGAAAAATACGAAAAATACATAAATAAAAATACTAAGCAATATGCAACCAAGATCAACTATACCCCTTCTTGTAGTCAGAATATACTTCAAATGTCCACATACCTGAAACAAAAGAAAAATGCCAATTAGAACACAAAATAAATCATCATTTAGGAAATAATGTCTTAAGTTATACCATTAGCAAACTTTATAATGACTGTTTTCATACATTTGTCCTTCGTGAAAAAAAAATATATATTTCAAACTCAATGCTTAGAAGCAGCTCTTTCTAGTCTTTCCAACTGAAAGGGAAGCAGCAGAATAAAAGGAGGAGGAGGAGGGGAGATGATAAAAAAGGAATCAGGAGGAAAAATGAAGAGCGAGGGCGCGAGAGGAGGCGAAATGCAAATATTATGGAACAGTTCTTTCTGTCACCTCTACAGAGGATCTTCTCTCTCTCTCTCTTTCACACTCAGTGCTTTGTTTGTGCAGAGAGAGAGAGAGAGAGAGAGAGAGAGAGAGAGAGAGAGAGAGAGAGAGAGAGAGAGAGAGATTATTACAAAAGCAGATGTTGAGTCTCATGCAAATATTTTCCTTTACTCTATAAATAAATAAATAAATTTATATTTATATATATATATATATATATTATATATAGAGTGTATATATATGTATGTATATATAGATAGATATATATATATATATATATATATATATATATATATATAATATATATATGAACATATGAGCCAGAGCATACTCACAATGGCTATGAACCTATGAGCCACATACATCAAATATTTACTTTAGTAATTAAAGCTAAAGCAGAAATATACCAAATTTCTTATGACTACACAATCATTAGATGGTTAAAATCTATTTACATCTAAACAAGATCCTACAAAACTACAGAGTTTGAACGAATACAAAATATCTAATTGGAACATCCAGTATCCTTTAATATTCCCACTGGAAAGAACAGAGTATTATTAACCAAATATTAGCTGAGTATTTACCTCCTCCAAATTTACAATCAGTGGATTTTAGCTCTTGTATTTGCTATCATTTCAAAGCGCTGATATTCCAGGTAATATTAACCCTTTGTCAAATGCAAATGAATGATTAGTGAATACTCTCTCTCTCTCTCTCTCTCTCTCTCTCTCTCTCTCTCTCTCTCTCTCTCTCTCTCTCTCTCTCTCTCTCCTTTCCTTAAAAATGATTTTATCATATATCAAATACCACATTCACTGTTAACCCACTGGATGTTGACTTCCAGCTAAAACTAATGTCTAAATCCTTCCTTCTCTCCACTGGTCAACTTCAGGATCAGGATAATCCTTTGAGACGTGGAGGTGGGCCTCTCCAGGACGAAAGTCGTCAATATTGAAATAGTTTCGTGAGATTCCTTGAAGGAACTCAGTCAAATTATTTGGCAAAGACTGTTCTATAACGCCACTTGGAGAGAGAAAAGAGAAGAGATCTCAGAGAGAGAGAGAAGAGAGAGAATCATCCTGAAACTCTGCAGTTAAACAAAATGACTCCAAACATGGCTGTCAAGCTACGATTGGGATAACTTGTTCCTGACTTACAACCCGACTACAGTTAATCTGCATCCCTCACAACCCGACTACAGTTAATCTCCCTCACAACCTGGAGTTAATCTGCATCCTCAAATAGACTAATCTGCATCCCTCAAACCTGACTACAGTTAATCTGCATCCCTTGACTACAGTTAATCTGCATCCCTCACAACCCGACTACAGTTAATCTGCATCCTCACAACCCGACTACAGTTAATCTGCATCCTCAAAACCTTCCTAATCCCTCATCCCACCTTGGGCTTTCCAGAAGAAAGAGACCATTCAGGACAAGGCCGACTTCATTTTCAGCCTTTGAGGAGCCAATAACAATATTTTTTTATCTCATTGTATCATTTATTTTCATCAGTGAGCCTGGCCAAGATAGTGGGCATTTGTATAATTCATTTAGATAATTAGAAACTAAATCATCCTCATCTACCCTGTAATTAAAACAGTTAAATGTATGATATCAAATTGTTCACTTACTGCAGCTTTTTTTCTATAAATCATCCTTCAACTTCATCAGCTCTCAGTTCTTCCGCAGAGCAATAGTGTCAGAGACCTGGTATTAGGAAGATTTGGCAGAGTTTTTGCCCGCATCCACATTGCATCCCAGCTTATATAGGTCAGGGTTTATGAATCCAGTTTAGGAAAAGCGGCAACGGCAAACATTCTGCAAGTTCTTCGTTAGTCATTTTGGTTTGGCTGTAGAAAGTGACAGTTGACTGGAAGGACAACTCCTAAGGGTCAACTGACCTACCCCGAAAAGGTCCTCTTGACCTTTGACATCGTGACGGCAAGATCCATATGAAGGATAAAAATCCCATGAAAGTGTCGTTCCAATGGGATGATTATTCATGAAAAAAGCTTTCCAAAATGACACGGTGGATAACTAATATCCATAACTGCTCAATAATTATACTGATAATCATATAAATTATCATAATAATGATAGAATACAATGAATATTTTATCATTAAAATGTCAATGTTCAGTTACCCTGATAATCATAATCAGAATTATATAAACATGACAAAATACAATTAAATTTTACCGTTAAATGTCATCTCTCAATTACACTGATAGTCATAATCAGAATGATCATAATCATGACAAAATACAATTAATGTTCACAGATAAACTTTCATTCACTTCAGCCCAGGGACATCCACAAAAACAGAATGTTGCAACAGCAATAAAAAGACTCCAGACTTTTATTATCATAATTATTGACTTTCGTGATGAATAACTGATGAATAATGATGAACACAAAACGCCCCCAAGGAAGGGTTATTCATCAAGCTATATATATGGTCGTTAATCCTGGCTGGATCCGGGTCGATCCAATTTACATAAATCC